>NC_064641.1:243612710-243913400 GCF_023864345.2 Schistocerca serialis cubense | reverse complement strand
TGTAAGTTGCACTTGCCACTAGCTGTCCAGTAAGAAGTAGTTTTAAGTATGTGAATTCCACCAATGTATATTCACTTGGTCATTGTGATGGAAAAAATGTTTATAACAAGTTACTTGAGAGAAATATGTTTATGTTCACATGCTTGTTGTAGTGGAAAAAAGTTTAGACACACTGACTTGAATGAAATATATTTTTAATTGCTTGTCATAGTGGAAAATGCTTTAGAACTACCCACTTCAAACAAATACGTTTGCCTTTAGTTAAAAGTGTTTCCAGTGGAACTTCACTAGCGATAGTATTTATGTTGCAAGATAGTGTAATTAGGTTGTAGTACCTCTGCATTAGTTTTAAAATTATATATATATATATATATATATATATATATATATATATATATATATATATAATTTAACTGAGCAGAATGCTCATATTTCTGAATAATACAAAGTCTGAGAAAACGTATCTTCAAACAGCATAATGTTTATATTTTTACGTCAAAATCCAATAATGTTTCTTTAAACCCATATATATATAAATGTGAAAAAAACAGAATCATTTTACTGTAAAGTAATATTTCGCAAAGACTGTTAAAAAACTGAATCATTTGACTGTAAAGTTATATTTCGCAAAGACTGTTAAAAAAATTCCCAATTCAATAATAAATTCACTTACTTTACTGTTAAAATATTCAATTTTGATATTATTATTTCACCCTCAATGATGATCATTTTTTTGTATACAAAACGTGGATATAGCCACATTGCACTGCAGAGAGAGGTTTTACTGCTTTAAAGACACAAATGAATTCTGAATGACATGTGCTGGACTTAGTCCACCAGTCTTAAACACGCAGCGCGCCTCAGCACTTTCTTTCAGCCCCTGACGCCAGCAGCCACCCGGCTGGTATCTGACGCATTGCCACGCAGGTGAGGTGGAAGCTGGTCTGTTATTGACTCGGGTAACGTTACTCAGCGCATCAAGGCTGTGGTATGCGCCTCAGACTGTTCGTTGGAATTCGCTTCATATACAATATCCGCCAATAACCTTACATTCTACGAACGTTGGGTGCCATAGAAAGAAAGAAAAAGAACAAATTTTATAAATAATTATTTATTTGTAATCCAAGTTAGAGTAATTTTACATTCTCGTATGCAGATACAAAAGCACTTTTTTCGTAAATGTTCTTGAGTCGATGGATAGATGGACATCCGCACAATTCCAGGTCTTGAATAGAAGCAAATTTAAATATTCGACGCAGCCAGGTAATCTTTGCATCACCTTTAACGTAGATGATTATCTCCTTGTGATGAAATACTCGGAGCACTCGCGCCAAATCTTTATAAGAGATGCCAGGGTGATTCCAGTGAATTCCATGATAAAATTGTGTCAGCCACATTGCACTTCTACATGTTTTAATGCACTTCACTTCCGTGAATGGTGTCGGCGAGGCAACTCTTGGATGCAAATGTTCCTATTATTCCATCACTTTTTGTGAATGCTATTAATGCACAGTCTTTAATTATGAACCGCCTCCTTTCGTCATAGTAAAATCCTTGTACGTCCTCTACGATCCCCACACCTTGGGGTAACATCGTGATCTGCCTTAGAGCTAGCAGAACACGTATCAGTTTATACAACTCGTTGCAGTACACCTGTGAGCCGGCAGTAGTTAACAACACGATCATGCAGAACTAGAATACGCTGCAGTGTGATCTGGGAAGTTTGTTGAAGATTCAAATTCAATCTGTACACCTACAGGCCTAGTTTTAATTATGTCATTCTGTTTTGAACAGTCAATCACTGTTATTGGTGCTAGCTTCTTGAATCTCAGTGGATTCAGTAGGCATGTTCATTTTCAACACCTTCGTAATAAGGTGCTCGGAATCTCGCATACATGTCAAATGCAAGACTGTATACATTTCTGTCCCACTGTAGATGTAAATTCTCGTATGGGTAATATTGGGAATTAAGGTAGACTCTGGCGTTAGTTAACTTGCAGTGGTCAAATTCAGCTGAGTCATTTGATACATTCCCACACCTTTGAGTTTGAAATGCGGTTATGATGAATCGAGGTGCTTCCAACTGCACTGATGCTTTAATAGCCCAAGTATGTGTGGATGCCGAAGATAGTACTGGGTATTCAAAAAGCTCCCATGATCAGAAGGTTAGTGGTAGATAGGTGCCGGCATTCAGAATTTTTAAGAGCTTCAGACGTTCCTCGTTAGCAACAGTGATGTGAGGCATTTTCCATACTATACTATTAATCTTTATTTGAACATTCTCTGCAGCTAATTGAATGAATGAATTCGCGTCACTTGCACTCTGCACCAAAATAAGTTCCTGTTTAGCCTTCATAATAATTCGATGCATGTCCTCAAAATAACCCATGAGCATTTTTAGTGGCACGCACGCGCTAAATCGGCTGTATCCCCCCTCACCATCCGGCGCATCTATGAACCATCCCGCATTTTCCAAGCTATTTGAATCAGAGGCTGAAGCTGAAATGTACGTCTTAAGTATTGACGTTATGCCGACATTATGTGAGCGATCTATTTCAATATCTTTAAGTTCATAACGTATCTCTTGAAACAGGAATACTAGAGCATTTCGCGTGAGCTTCGATAGCGTTACCACAGGGCTGTCAGCTTTCTTAAATGTACAGTCCAGATACAGGAAGCTCTTGCAGGGCAATGTTACAGCTTCCTTATGCTGGATAACAATCCTAATTTCATAATTTTTTAAAAATGTGCTTGAAGTGTAGGGTTTGTGTGGGTGGCATTCATGATCATCATACTCTACTGACTGAGTTACGTTGAGCGACGTCATTTTGCGGTTTGAAACCTGCTGAAATAAGGAATTCGTAATTAAGGCATGTTATCACCTTGCGCATCCGCGATACACATATAATTCCATCCTTACAACTCACACCACCCTCGAACATTCAGATTGTGCTTTTATGGTTGACAATGAGGCCATCTATGACATCTGTCGCCGAAACCTGGACATTGAACGCCCTACATACCCCACATACACAAACCTTAAATGTCCTAACTGTGACCGGGGGATACATAGCGTTTGTGGGGGCTTGATCTATTTTATACGCAGTACCGACCGTAGGGAAGAATCCGTAAATTGAGTGAATCAATTTATCATTGAGGTATGAGTTTGGGGCAATATTGCAATATTGAGCTCGGTGTGCTAGCTTTATACCGTACTCCCATCTCGCCTTAGATGCAAGCGTACAATGATCTCTTCTCCTCGAAGGTTAACAAGGTGATTATTCTGGTCAACAATACGCAGTTCTAGGTTATCCAATGTCCGAACTGTGACCGGGGGATACATAGCGTTTGTGGGGGCTTGATCTATTTTATACGCAGTACCGACCGTAGGGAGGAATCCGTAAATTGAGTGAATCAACTTATCACTGAGGTATGAGTTTGTGGCAATATTGCACTCAACGTGGATTGTGCTGACTGGTAGTATATCTACAGATTGATCCGATGCGTAAAATTTACTCGCGTCCTTCACCAAAACACGATCCGTTGCAAAACTTAGCAGTGGACCTATTGAATCTCTCTGTCTAAAGTCGATCGTAGCACTCTCTGTCCGTATTTCAGATTTAAGGGTATTGATGTTCGCCTGTAGTTCAGTACATTTTCCTGACTGTTTTAAGACTTCGTTTAAATCATCAATATCGCAGGCACCAGGTTGAATTTGTAGAATCTTCTTCCGACCGTAAATTTCAAGATGAAGTTTATTGTTGTTCTTTGTAATATTTGGAATGACCAATTGGTGCAATACTCGATGTGTGCAGCTAAACGTGTGTTGAATGGTGGGAGCAAGAAGAAGAACAATAACAGGACTTCAATTAAACCACCTAGGGTCCTACCACTACCAAAGACTGCACTTAAATCAATCGGCGGGAAGTAATTTGCTCGTAACACTGATCCTCGCTCTTTTAAAGTCAGAGTATACGACATTGCATCTAAACATCAAATGATGGCCGTGCGTTCAATGACAACTCTTTTATATGTCGCACAGCTGGTCTCACGAGGACAGGAGAAAGCGCACAATCTGGACTTCTCAGTCTAAATATAGCGCACATTCCGGGGGTTCGCCGTCGCTGTGATTAGGAACATAACGCAGAGGTGGCCGCAGAGGTATGTGCTAAAGTCCTGATACCGCCGGAAATTGTAGAAGACGCGTCTTTTGCTGGTGAAGTAGCGATGTAATACTTCAGGCGGCTGTAAATCCCCGAATGAATCAAAATACTGTACTGTATTTGCACTTTTCTTAACATACGCCACCCAATGGGTCCCTGGACCCCCAGCAACATCCAAGTTTACAATTCCGCACTCATTAGTCCACCAAGTGGTCTTCGGTAATGTATTGCGCATAAAGACGCCGCGGAATCCATGAATGTGAAGTTTTTCTTTAGGAATTTTAACTAGATCTTTATTCGTGAGCGCGCGGTCGGGTAGGATAACTAACGGACTTCTTTTTTTTTAATTTATGAAGAGACCTAGTCCTTTCCTGTATGGTTTCAAGTAGAGAACTTTTCCGATAGCTGCTGCCTTCATAGTGCGATTATGTCTTCCGGCTTCCTCTACTTGTGCTTGTGCATTCTGCGAGTTTTTGACCGTTTTGGCGACAGCTGCGGCCCTGCCTGTAAGTGAACCTACAGCAGACAGGGCTGCAAGGGCTGGAACAAGTAACGGGATAATTCTACCTGAAGACTGTGGTAGTGGTAGGACCCTAGGTGGTTTAATTGAAGTCCTGTTCTTGCACTTCTTCTTGCTCCCACCATTCAACATATGTTTAGCTGCACACATCGAAGTGAGAATACAGTTTTTCAAACAACCGTGTTTGTTGTTGTTTTTCATCTTCGCTCGCAAAGCTGTTTGCGCTACTTTCATAATTCGTTTGAAACTCATCACCCCCAAGCCCAACTTAATTTTTCCACGCATGGTTTTATCAACTAGGAAAGCAACAACGTATCTCCTGTGCCAGGCGTTTCTGAAGCTTTGTTCCAGGCCCACAGAAGTTATATCCTGGGATGTGCAATTCAACGGGCAACTTGTCGAGAACACCACCTCCACCGCTTATTATGATATGCCTCCTATGTGCATGGTACGCTACTAAGGAGATAGAGGTCTACGCTCCCTGTTATATACACTACTGCCCATTAAAATTGCTATACCACGAACATGACGTGCTACAGACGCGAAATTTAACCGACAGGAAGAAGATGCTGTGATATGCAAATGATTAGCTTTTCAGAGCATTCACACAAGCTTGGCGCCGGTGACGACACCTACAACGTACTGACATGAGGATAGTTTCCAACCGATTTCTCATACACAAACAGCAGTTGACCGGCGATGCCTGGTGAAACGTTGTTGTGATGCCTCGTGTAAGGAGGAGAAACGCGTACCATCACGTTTCCGAATTTGATAAAGGTCGGATTGTAGCCTATCGCGATTGCGGTTTATCATATCGCGACATTTCTGCTCGCGTTGGTCGAGATCCAATGACTGTTAGCAAAATATGGAATCGGTGGGTTCAGAAGGGTAATACGGAACGCCGTGCTGGATCCCAATGGCCTCGTATCACTAGCAGTCGAGATGACAGGCATCTTATCCGCATGGCTGTAACGGATCGTGCAGCCACGTCTCGATCCCTGAGTCAACTGATACGGACGTTTGCAAGACAACTAACTGCAGAAACAGTTCGACGACGTTTGCAGCAGCATGGACTATCAGCTCGGAAACCATGGCTGCGGTTATCCTTGACGCTGCATCACAGACAGGAGCGACTGCGATGGTGTACTCAACAACGAACCTGGGTGCACGAATGGCAAAACGTAATTTTTTATGATGAATCCAGGTTCTGTGTACAGCATCATGATGATCGCATCCGTGTTTGGTGACACCGCGGTGAACGCACGTTAGAAGCGTGTATTTGTTATTGCCATACTGGCGTATCACCAGGCGTGATGGTATGGGCTGCCATTGGTTACACGTCTCGGTCAACTCTTGTTCGCACTGACGGCACTTTGAACAGTGGACGTTACATTTCATGTGTGTTACGACCTGGGGCTCCATCCTTCATTCGATCCCTGTGAAACCCTACATTTCAGCAGGATAATGCACGACCGCATGTTGCAGGTCCTCTACGGGCCTTTCTGGATACAGAAAATGTTCGACTGCTGCCCTGACCAACACATTCTCCGGGTCTTTCACCAATGGAAAACGTCTGTTCAACGGTGGCCGAGCAACTGGCTCGTCACAATACGCAAGTCACTACTCTTGATGAACTGTGGTATCGTGTTGAAATTGCATGGGCAGCTGTACCTGTACACGCCATCCAAGCTCCTTTTGACTCGATGCCCAGGCGTGTCAAGGCCGTTATTACGGCCAAAGGTGGTTGTTCTGGGTACTGATTTCTCAGGATCTATGCACCCAAACTGCGTGAAAATGTAATGACACATCAGTTCTAGTATAATATACCCGTTTATCATCTGCATTTCTTCTTGGTGTAGCAATTTTAATGGCCAGTAGTGTACTAACTTGTCAGCGTCAATCCAACTGTTTTCTGATGATGGAAATCCTAACAATTTAACTAGCGCTCTATTACCGCACGTCTTATCACACGTTCGATGAGAAATACATCTGGTTCAGAACTCTTCTGGAATTCCTCTGTGTAAAAGCATCCTGCAGTTTCTTCACCCTTGCCATCCTTTGAGACATATGTCCTAGGGTTCGTTCTCTACACTTTGGATACTGTGAATATCTCCGTCGACCAGTTTGGTAAGTACGATTTCTGGAACGCTGTCTTGTGTTTTGAAATAAGTTCTAAGTCACCTGCACTGAACGTCTGTTTGCGACGGTCCAGCATTTTAATGCGGAAATATACTGTGTCCATGAGTGAATTATCGTGAACATCGATCGGTCTCATTTTTATTGTACTATGTTTGGCTCGATTATACCGTGCAGTTATCTCTGGGAGGATATCTAGCCACTTGTACGAACCGCGAAGATTAAACTGCATCCACATTTGAGCTTTGACTGTTCTGTTCAACCGCTCCACGATACTAGCGTTAAGGTGGGTAAGCGTCGAGTAGTGGTGAATACCATACAGCTTCATCACAGTCTTGAAATGTTCATTGTAAAACTTCCCACCATGATAGGTTTGAAGATTGGCCGGGCATCGATTCGTTCATGTCTGCAGCAAACGCTCAAACACCACAGAAACATCTCTACCAGTTTTAGTTTTCACAGGTAATGCCCATGCGAATTTAGAGTATGTATCAATAACCATTAAAATTTGTTTGAATCCATTATTATGATGTGAATATCGATTCATATCTACAAGATCAGCTTGCCACAAGTCATCCAGCTCTTTAATCATGACATGCCTGCGAGTGTGTGTTTTGCGTGCTGGCTTGTGCAGTTCTCGAACTGCGGTCTCCATACTTATTAGATGATACCTCTCTCTCTCGAGGTTCAGAGATTAACGAAACAACCTCATTCGAATGAGCTGTGTTGCCAGCAGCAGCCGAAGCCATCAACAGTCGAAGTCTGTCTATTAGTTCATCCAGCTCATCGTAATATATATACTGAGGGAGTTGATTGCTCACTCCTGTATACTGGAAGTCTACACCTTCACCGATGCTTTTAGTTTGCTCATTCAGTAAAGGTTGTATAATGGTCGTGTATTTAGAGTTTTGCGGCTTTCTCAGTGCTATAGACTTTGCGATCATTGGTAGAGTATTTTAAGTTTTTTGATGCCCTTGGGAAGAATAGGTTCATTAAGCCAGGCATTCTTTTAAACTCTGTATCGCCGATGCGTATTGTGCTATCGGATAAACTCACAGTTTGAGAGCCTAGCATGTACGGTCTCTCCCTGCTGACACCAAATGTTCTATCTATCTTAACGGCCGGATACTGGTTGGTGAATTCAGCGATTGGATCATTATCACGTGAAGCCCATCTTGGTGATAGATTCGGTAACAGGTTTAAAAGTTTCTTTTAGTGTTTGCTCGCGATCGACATGCCCCAACTTAAGCAAACGAGATTTCTCTCGAACTGATTTGCGCGCCTTAATGACTTTATGCTTTGTCGACATCTCGAAGGATACTAATCAGGACTCTGAATATCATGTGGTTTTATATATGCTTTGTTGTTATTATTCTTATTGTTTCCTACAGCACCTTTTTCAATAACAACAACCTCGGCTAGTAACTTCCCCTCAATGGCACTTATTCTATTCTCTATCCGGTTTTGATTAAGTGCAAGAAGTTTCTGAGTGTCCTTTAATTCCCTTACAACTTTAGCGAGTCTCGCCTCAAGATTCTTAAATTTGATATCGGTGTACATGCGTGCATTCTGTCTTTGCACCCTAACCTCTGAGACTGAGCGTCAGCCATGCGTGCGAATTTGTCCATGGTGTAGTGTCAACTGACGCACTAAGCTATATTGCACGTTTATATATGGAGAAAGTCTTGGAAGTGCCGGCTATACCTACCGTCATTCAGTTTGTGAGTTTTATCAATAACGAGAAACCCGTATTGTGAGTGGTTCCAACAATCAGCATATATCTTTAGAAATTCATTGTATGACATGTCAGTCCCTACGTGAGCATGGTAAATGTGCTTTAAATTGAGATTGTCTTGTTTGAAGGCTTTAATGAGGTTGGCGTTATCCCTCACCAACCGTTTTGGGATCCTGGAATACGTCTGACTCAGATAAAATACATCAACACCCATATGACGACCAAAGCAGAATTATTTACGGATTTGATCCTGATGACATCGTCAAATATGAAGACAGTGTTAGGCTTCAACTGTTCAGGTGGGGGATGTCGTCGCTTTCACTGAAGGCTCTGTACATTACACGATCTATTCCATCTAATAATTTCTTCAGTAACTGATACTTGGGTTGAAAGAGTGTTTTGGAGAAGATGAAAAGGTGCTCGAAGCGGACTCCGTCTATGTACGTTAACAGAGCCATGATGACATTTGTCTTACCACAGTTGGATGGACTTACAATTATAGCTCGTATGCTGTCAGGAAGGAGGGCTCCATTCTTGTTGGCCTTCTGGTCTTGGTCATCACAGGACCAGTCACCTACAACCAAGTCCTTGCGGCGAGGGTGTTTCACTGAGCCTGCCATGATACCTACTGTGCGAGGTCCAGGCGTGCAATAGGCTTTTATATAGTGAACAATACGTGTGTGTAGCCCCTATAGCGCAGTCATCTTACCAACTGAGATACAACAGGTACACGATATAGTGAGCTAAAAGTCATATATTTGAAGGTTGTCATATAAATTAAGGTTGGTGACATTTTGTCTTGACAAATAAAAACACAAACACAATTTTAAGATTATAAATGTATTTATTTATAAAAAGATTTACAAATATGATCAGCATGAGAAAAAATTACTTGATTGTTTTTAAATGGTGCAGCAGAAGTACAGTATTTGGAAAATAGTTCTTCTTGTATGCTTCAAATTCAGCACGTATATCTCGTAATGTTATCGGTGAATTGCAATAGTCTGGTATTCCATCAGTAAATTTGAGCTCGACATTTTCAACACTTATTCGAGGAATAGCACAAGATTTGGGCACTGGTGTTATACACATACTAAAACAATGTTCTATATCATCTATGTGGATGCTACATTTGTGAAGCCAGTTAATGATGTCACTGTATACTGCCTGAACATATGGGCACCATCTATTTAGTCTCTCTATCGTAATAGTTACAGCCATGAGCAAGTTACAGCCATGAGCAAGTTATCAACAGTGGGGTGCTGCATGAAAATACTATAACTGTCAGCACTTTTAATTTTTAGTGTAGCATCATCATACATTGATAGAATACTCACAGTTAGACTGCCACAGTACACGTCCTGGTGGGAGTGGGATGGATAATATTCGGTAGTCATATGATTCTTGATGTGTGTTTTTAAACAACACAGTTTATCCCACTCGTAGTCAGAAAATTTCACTTTAATATTTTTGAGCACATTTTCCAGCATTAACACAGTTGACGGGCTACCGCATCGTGAAACTTCAAGTCTTACATGGGTACGTTTTAAACCACTAACTGTTAATACATAGCTTGAGGCGAATAGTAAAGATTGAGGTGCACTGGTGGTCAGTATCTTCCCATCCACGACCGCATCCTCTGGCATCGACATTAACACCTCGCTATCCTGCTCCAGCATGCTAAGACGCTGCACTACAGGATCCTGTGTGGACCGGGACAGGTTGGGACCTGCTGATGCTGTTGTCACAGGTGCAGCTGCTGCAGGACAAAGACGAATATTGATAAGAATCATGTGATGTTGATAGAGAAATAATAATAATAATAATAATAATGATAATAATAATAATAATAATAATCCAACCAGTGGAGGCCCAGGAAATGAATATGTTCTGCCAGTCGTAAAAGGTGACGAAAAGAACAAACCACTAATAGTGCTAACCCCCCCTTTTAGTGTGATTAGTTGGTTCAGGAAAGAACTAATAAAGCCTCGGACAAGCGCTGTCATAGTCGGGGACCATGCTTGAACCCTATGCCCGTCCACAATGGTAACGACACTGCTGGCCACACGGAAAATGATTTAAATCCAAGTAGAGGTGTTTTGCCGGAAATGCTTCCTGCAACCACTCTAGAAGGAAAACAAAGACAGAGGATGAGATGGTCAGATGAAGTTAAGCGACACCTCATGTTCTGTTATTACCAAGCAACAAACTTAGGAACCAACACAACTGGATACAAAAAAATGGTTCAAATGGCTCTGAGCACTATGGGACTTAACTTCTGAGGTCATCAGTCCCCTAGAACGTAGAACTACTTAAACCTAACTAACCTAAGGACATCACCCACATCCATGCCCGAGGCAGGATTCGAACCTGCGACCGTAGCGGTCGCGCGGTTCCAGACTGTAGCGCCTAGAACCGCTCGGCCACTCCGGCCGGCCCCAACTGGATACAGATCACGAGTATACTCAACATTTATTACAAGATACCCAGAATTAAAATTTTTAACAGCACAACAACTAGCTGATCAGATCCGTGTAATAATAAAAAATAACAGGATACCCCAGTCAGAATGAGAAAACATCAAACAACAAGTACAACAAATACTGGAACAAAATAATGTGCAATCAGAAGAAGAAGCAAATACAGTAATGGCCTCAAACATCCCAGAGTAAACAAACAAAGAACAACATGCATCAGTTAAACAATCAGAGGAAAACGAAATCTTAAGACAGCCACCAGAACAAGCACAAATAGAACATGAAGTGACACACATGTTAGATATAGAAGAAAAATTTCACCTGACATATATAGAATACAAAGACACAAATACAGACATTAGACCATTCTTGCATAGACCCCCAAATAACCCACAAGTAGAAACAACAATAACAACTATCAACACAATCATACACAACAAAATAAATGAAAATACGACTATGGAAGTTACAACTACTGGTTTATATAAGAGCACTCACTACACTAAATATACACACTATGCAGAGATCAGAACCAACCAAAACACAAAAGAAACCCACAAAACCAGCATGGCAACACAGGCTACAGATCAGAATAGAAAAACTGAGAAAAGACATCGGACAGCTAACACAATTGATAAGAAATGAAATATCAGACAAAAAACGAAAAAGATTGGGTAAAATCTCACAACAAGAAGCGATAGTGCAATTAGATGAAAAGAAACAGAAATTACAAGCATTGGCCAAACGACTTAGAAGATACAAACAAAGTGAAAATAGAAGGAAACAAAACCCACCAAACATAACAGACATGGAACACTTCTGGAGCAACACATGGTCAAACCCGATACAACATAACAGACATGCACGGTGGATACAAGCAGAAACAGACACATACAAGATGATACCACAAATGCCTGAAGTGATAATTTTGCAACATGAAGTCACCTGAGCAATTAATTCTACGCACAATTGGAAAGCTCCTGGAAAAGGTAAAATAGCAAATTTCTGTGTAAAGAAGTTCACCTCAACACATTCACATCTAACTAAATTATATTATTTAACAGTTACATTCCAGACCCATACACAGTCCCTGATACACTTACACATGGAATAACTTATCTGAAACCTAAAGATCAAGCAGACACAGCAAACTCAGCTAAATATCGCCCCTTAACATGCCTACCAACAATATACAAAATATTAACTTCAGTCATTACACAGAAATTAATGACACATACGACACAGAACAAAATTATAAATGAAGAACAAAAAGGCTGCTGCAAAGGAGCACGAGGATGTAAAGAGCAACTGATAATGGATGCAGAGGTGACATATCAAGCTAAAACTAAACAAAGGTTGCTACACTACACATACATTGATTACCAAAAAGCTTTTGATAGTGTACCCCACTCATGGTTATTGGAAATATACAAAGTATATCCTAAATTGATACAGTCCCTAAACATATTAATGAAAAATTGGAAAACCACACTTAATATCCAAACAAATTCAAATAATATCACATCACAGCCAATACAGATTAAGCGTGGAATATACCAAGGAGACTCATTAAGTCCTTTCTGGTTCTGCCTTGCTCTGAACCCACTATCCAACATGCTAAATAATACAGATTATGGATATAATATTACATGAACATACCAACACAAAATCACACATTTGCTACACATGGATGACCTAAACCTACTGGCAGCAACAAATCAACAACTCAACCAATTACTAAAGATAACAGAAGTATCAGCAATGATATAAATTTGGCTTTCGGAACAGACAAATGTAAGAAAAATAGCATAGTCAAGGGAAAACACACTAAACAAGAAGATTATTTATTGGATAACCACAGCGACTGCATAGAAGCGATGGAAAAAACAGTTGCCTATAAATATCTAGGATACAGGCAAAAAATAGGCATAGGTAATACAAATATTAAAGAAGAACTAAAAGAAAAATATAGACAAAGACTAACAAAAATACTGAAAACAGAATTGACAGCAAGAAACAAGACAAAAGCTATAAATACTTATGCGGAGTTATGAAATGGAGTAACACAGAACTAGAAGCACTCAATACTCTTACACGATCACAATGCCACAAATGTAGAATACATCACATACATTCAGCAACAGAAAGATTCACATTAAGCAGAAAGGAAGGAGGAAGGGGATTTATCGACATAAAACACCTACATTATGGACAGGTAGACAATTTAAGAAAATTCTTTATAGAACGAGCAGAAACTAGCAAAATACACAAAGCAATCACTCATATAAATACATCGGCTACACCATTGCAATTTCATAACCACTTCTACAACCCTTTAGATCACATACAGGGTGTTTCAAAAATGACCGGTATATTTGAAACGGCAATAAAAACTAAACGAGCAGCGATAGAAATACACCGTTTGTTGCAATATGCTTGGGACAACAGTACATTTTCAGGCAGACAAACTTTCGAAATTACAGTAGTTACAATTTTCAACAACAGATGGCGCTGCGGTCTGGGAAACTCTATAGTACGATATTTTCCACATATCCACCATGCGTAGCAATAATATGGCGTAGTCTCTGAATGAAATTACCCGAAACCTTTGACAACGTGTCTGGCGGAATGGCATCACATGCAGATGAGATGTACTGCTTCAGCTGTTCAATTGTTTCTGGATTCTGGCGGTACACCTGGTCTTTCAAGTGTCCCCACAGAAAGAAGTCACAGGGGTTCATGTCTGGCGAATAGGGAGGCCAATCCACGCCGCCTCCTGTATGTTTCAGATAGCCCAAAGCAATCACACGATCATCGAAATATTCATTCAGGAAATTAAAGACGTCGGCCGTGCGATGTGGCCGGGCACCATCTTGCATAAACCACGAGGTGTTCGCAGTGTCGTCTAAGGCAGTGTGTACCGCCACAAATTCACGAAGAATGTCCAGATAGCGTGATGCAGTAATCGTTACGGATCTGAAAAATGGGCCAATGATTCCTTTGGAAGAAATGGCGGCCCAGACCAGTACTTTTTGAGGATGCAGGGACGATGGGACTGCAACATGGGGCTTTTCGGTTCCCCATATGCGCCAGTTCTGTTTATTGAGGAAGTCGTCCAGGTAAAAATAAGTTTCGTCAGTAAACCAAATGCTGCCCACACGCATATCGCCGTCATCAATCCTGTGCACTATATCGTTAGTGAATGTCTCTCGTGCAGCAATGGTAGCGGCGCTGATGGGTTGCCGCGTTTGAATTTTGTATGGATAGAGGTGTAAACTCTGGCGCATGAGACGATACGTGGACGTTGGCGTCATTTGGACCGCAGCTGCAACACGGCGAACGGAAACCCGAGGCCGCTGTTGGATCACCTGCTGCACTAGCTGCGCGTTGCCCTCTGTGGTTGCTGTACGCGGTCACCCTACCTTTCCAGCACGTTCATCCGTCACGTTCCCAGTCCGTTGAAATTCTTCAAACAGATCCTTTATTGTATTGCTTTTCGGTCCTTTGGTTACATTAAACCTCCGTTGAAAACTTCGTCTTGTTGCAACAACACTGTGTTCTAGGTGGTGGAATTCCAACACTAGAAAAATCCTCTGTTCTAAGGAATAAACCATGTTGTCTACAGCACACTTGCACGTTGTGAACAGCACACCCTTACAGCAGAAAGACGACGTACAAAATGGCGCACCCACAGACTGCGTTGTCTTCTATATCTTTCACATCACTTGCAGCGCCATCTGTTGTTGAAAATTGTAACTACTGTAATTTCGAAAGTTTGTCTGCCTGATAATGTACTGTTCTCCCAAGCATATTGCAACAAACGGTGTATTTCTATCGCTGCTTGTTTAGTTTTTATTGCCGTTTCAAATGCGGAGCATCAAAATTTATGTTAGTTCAAATATTGTCATGTTGTTTTTCTAAATAAGAATGAAACCTTGTAAAAAGAAAAAATGTTTATTTGCATGATGTTTGGACTTCGTGTATTTGAACTGTTTGTTATTCTGTAGAAATTAATTGGCTCTTATTTCGCTATGAATTTTGATTGAGCCATGTATATTATGTGCATGTTGTTCATTGTCATCATTTACTCTTTCTCAGTTTCCTTCACATGAAACGTCAGCTGCTGGACTGATATAGTATATTATTGTTTTGTTCTTTCTGTTATTATTAGCTTACTCATATTGAATTTATTCTTTCTAATAGGTAATTTATGGTCATGTCAATACGAATTTGTAAATAAAATGTAAACTGAAAACATTGTTGGGATACCTACTGTGGCGAGTAAGTTAAGCAGGCATTTGTACTATCTTGCAGTTAACATGAAAGTGAATTTAATTATTTTTGCTTGCCTGCATGATGTGCTTTCAGAGGTAAGAAATGTGTGCTTTTAACATTTCAAATTAGTGATGCACAATAGACTGAAGTAAGAAATACTCTGCAAATTAACTACAGAAGTCATCACTCCCTGTGTCAGCAATGGTTTTCATTACTTTAGAATTGGGTGTCCTGTATATACTTAAGTATTGCAGTCTTTCTGACATTAAGGTAACTGCCTGCAGTTACGTTTTGTATACGTCCCTTTCCATCATCATCCTTCTTGTAATATTATGAGACATACTTGGAAGACTCATTTGGTTAGTGTACTTCCCAGGAGAGACAAATGTCATGGTTTCAGTCATGTTCCAATACACATTTCAATGATAACAGTGTTTTTAAAATGTTTGTGATAATCCTTAATTCACTTCCCTTGCAGCCTTTGAAGCATTGTGGCTTAGTTGTTTAAGTACCATTCCAAACTTTTTCCATATATTCTGGTACTATACTTGGAGCTAAAGATACCTCAAACTGTGCAAAATTTTAGAAACATATTAACTTTTTCTTGTCTCTGGTTTATGAGGTGTATTCAAAAAGTATCAAGCCTTCTTCTTTCGATATAAAACAGTAAAGTGCAGGACAGTTTCCCTATTGGAGATGTGGGGTCATTCATGTGCAGTTGCGAATTTTTTCTCACCAGTAGAAAGCATCTGTAGCTGGCTGTCAGTCCAAGAGTGATGATGTATAGTGAACATTCGCCACATTCCAGGATGCTGTAAAATGATGGAACAAACAGAGCAGTGATATTGTAGCAAAACTGACAACAGCTTGGCAATATCCAAGTGGCAATCATTCTCAACATTCAGCAGGCTTTTAGGGACGATATGAGTAACTCATGGATGAATGAACAGTACAACCACTTCAAAGACGTTCGCATATCAGTGGACAGCAAACTACATTCAGGCACACACTCACCAAGCAGAAACAACAAGAGCGGCTTTTGCTCATGAAAGAGGAGGTGTATCACATTAGGAAATACAGCTAAGTACCAGATCAGTACTTTCAATTTGGACAGATGATTTGTGCAGGAGGAGAGCATCGTCAAAATTTATACTGATACTGCTGTCAGTGGAGCAGAAGCAACACTCTCAGGAAATTGGATGGGGCACACTGTACAGTGCAATCCCCACCTTCCTGAATACTGTGATTATAGGAAATGAGACATCGGCTTATGGGTAGCACCCAGAGTCCGAGATTCAGTCATCACAGTGAAAAAATCGGATGTCCTGATGGTACAAAAAATACAACAGATCTGCCGCAACATCAAGGTCATACTGACAGTTTTCTTCAACTCTTATTGGGGTATGTACTCGTCAAAAGACCTAACCATCACAATGAAATACTACTATGAGATCTTTAATTACGTCCGTGATGCTGTGCAGCACAAATGACGATCTGTGAGCTGCAAAAACTTCGCAAGTCTATCATCATAGCGCACCCTCCCATTCAGTGCATCCGACTCTTCCCTCGCCAGAAATAATATTCCTGTGGTTAATTAGGCTCCCTATTTCCCATGACATGGCTGGGTATGACTTTTGGCTATTTCCCAAGCTGAGAATGCCGTTGAAAGGAACATGATTTGAACTAACAGAAGAAATACGGACTGTGATGATCCAGCTGATTGCCATTCCAAAAGATAGATTCTATAATTTTTTCGAACATCACAGAAGAGCTGGGAGAAGTATGTGTCTTAGCAAGTAGACTACTTTGAAGGGGATTAGGGTTCTGTACCTCCAAATCTACAAGTAAATCTTCTTCAACACCCCTTATATTCTGAACAGCCAGATTGCCCATATCTTGAAGAAATTCTCAACATTTATTACAAGGGAACATTCCCCAGTGTCAATAAATGGTCTTGTGTTTAGAGGGGGCAAAACAGTGCAATACGTATTTTTTTTGTTTGTGCCCATTTTCATTTTTAAGGGGTAAACACAGTCCAAAACGTAATTCGGAATTTAGGCTTAGAGCGAATATCTTCAAAATGATGATACACAAAAAAGTTTTTCATATAAAAGTTGGTATGTAATTAACGTTCTTGAAAACTTCTTAAACAACTTTTGTAAAGCTTTGAATTTTTGTAGAATACTGCACCACCATTAATTAATTTTGAAAAATGATAACATTTGTTACAACATCAATTAAAGAAGCTTTCAGGCTACAAACATCCCTCTGTAATAAAGGCAGTCTCTGAATTACAATTTTTGGAAAATAAGCTATACACAAGTTCAGTTAGAGTATTTTCAACATACCAAATTAAAATGTCTAAACTTTTATTACAATTCAAAATATTAATTTTACTTATATTTCATTTATTTTTTAAATTATTGTTTCGCATTTTACATTGATGTTTCTTTTTGTTTTTAGTTTATTGTTTACATACATGTATTTCGTTAATTGAAAATAATAAGGAAGTAGTTATTATGACAGAAAAATTGCAATAATGATAATCTGCAAGGAAATGCTCCAAATATAACGTTTTTTACAGCATGCACATAAACTGGACGAAATTTCCTCACATATATACATGAAAAAGACAATATGAAACATAATTTAGCAGGATTTCGAATTGTCATGGGTGACCCTCTAAATATGCCGATTTCATTAATTTTACATGCATGGTGTGAGGAAACGATATGATTTAAGCACTTCTGTACAGATTATTATTACTGTAATTATTTTTTACTACAATAATAAGGTGCTTATTATTTTAAATTAACAAAATACACATATGTAAACAGTAAACTATAAAGTAAAAGGAAACATCAATGTAAAATGTTAAATCCCAGTTTAGAAAATAGAACAAATATAAGTAAAGTAAGTAATTAGAACTGTAATGAGTATTTAGATATTTTTATGGGGTACATTGAAAACACTCCAACAGCACATTGTGTACAGCTTATTTTCCAAAAATGGTATTTCATAAAACAGTTTTATTACATAGTGATGGCTATGATGTGAAAGCTTCTTTAATTTATGTTGTAACAAAAGTTTCATTTTTCAAAATTAATTAATAGTGATGTGGTATTCTGCAAAACTTTAGATCATTGCAGAAGTTAATTTTATAGTTTTTGAGAACAGTATTTACATGTCAACTTTTATACGAAAAACATTTTTATATATCACCATTTCGAAGACATACCCTCTAATCTGGAATGCCAAATCACCTTTTAGGCTTTTTTTGCCTTAGAAGTGAAACTGGTCACAAACAAAAAAAATACATATTGCACTGTTTTGCCTCCTCTACACACCCTCCAGGTTTCATCAAGATTGTTTATTGTGACTAGAGAGTATTCCCTTGTTAATTTTACATAAAATTAAATGAAAGTACACGATACTAAACATACATTAGACCATAGCAGAGCACAGTATAACAGTCTATAACCTGAACTCATAGACAGGTCTCACTGACTACATTTGTTCTCACTACGTGAATAAAATATTCAGTAATTTAATTGTCTTGTTAGCTTGTGACTCAGAAGTGGACAACTAATATTTTCATTTGGCAGGAGTGCTATTATTGTCTGTGCTGTCACAGGACTTGGAACAAAGCTTCAGTCTGGTCACTCTCTCTCAATCTCTCTCTAGTTTCCATTCTCCACAAGGAGAATCATTTTTAATGTAATCCTTGGCTTGTGATTAATAGTAATAATTATGATCAGACATGCAATGACGAGGACCTTGGAGGAGTAGAGTTTTACAAATAGGTGGAAAATTGCAACATGTCAGGCAATGAAGAGGTAACAAATTCATGTGAAGAACTAAGAATTAGAGAATTATTGGGAGAGCCAAGTAAGCAGAATGTTGATGGTATGTTAACTGTTGAAGGTTTAACATTAACTACTCCCACAGATAATGTTGAAAGACAAATATGTGTGGATACTGTTGACAAATGTGATACTGGGGAAGATGAAAGTTGCAGTGACTTAGGGATATATGATGAAGAGGAGAAATATTTGATTTGAATAAAGGAAGGAATAGAATCATTGGCAGCAGTTGTGGATATTATTAACAGTAAAAGTGTAGTAAAAATGCCTCAAAATTTCCCTAAAGGTTTAATTAATATCCATGATGGTATAACAGTTAGTAAGTTTTGTAAATTAATTACTTGTGAAAAAACGTTTGTAGATAATACATAGAAATACCAATACCGACAAGACACTGAAAATGGTTTATGTTACGGAATGGGAAACAACGAAATATTTCTTTATAATCTATGGGTAACTAATGGTGCTATCAGTAATGATGAGAATTGCAGAAAAATGATTATAAATATGTGGAAAACTTAATATCAAGACCAGTGGAGTAGCAATATGTTTGAAATTGCTGAATGACTTCGAGGTAAGTGTTGTAGTGATGAGCAGTGTCAAACATGATATCATCTGGATAGATGAAATTATTGAGAAAGGTAATGATAAGGAAGATGATGATTACTTTAGTCTAATGAAAGTGTATGGTAAAAGTGATAATGACAACAAGAGGTACAATAGTAACTTTGAAGACCTGAGGTTTATGGTAATACAAGATGATTTATCATATGACAATACTAATTCCGAGAAAAGTGTTGAGGTTTGTAGTCCATTCGTGAAAGTATAAAATGGTTCTTAGGACAGTAGATGCCTTATAGACAATGGTAACCAGATATCAGATGTGTAAGGACCATTACATGAAAAACTGAGGCATGAGATGGATTATATTGAGACATCCATGGTTATTATAAAAACCAGAGGTACGACAGGATGATACAGCAAGGTAGTAAAAAAGCAGACTTCATTAAATTTCGTTATTGCACCAGTAATCCTTGCGTATGGATGTCTGACAACAGCTGAATTTAGTGAAGATTTTATATTAGGAATGTATTGGATACAAAAACGTTTTGCAGTGACATAAAATGGGGCATATATTTGTAACTACTAATGTTATTAAAATAGCTGTAATTTGTAGTGAAAACAATATTAATAGCCAAAAATATTTAAAGGAGGGAGAGAAATACCAGTATTAGATACAAATCAGTCTGAATTTAGGAAACTCATAGATACAAAGAATTAGGAAATAAGGGAACTTACAGACAAGAAAAATGATGTTACTGGAACTAAAGGATATTACTGTAGATTACAGTTAAAGCTATATCAACTGTTTTTCATAAAACAGTCTAGGGTACCTACAGCAAATCTAGCTGCTGCTGAGAAGACTTACAAAAAATCGAAGTATCTGGAATTATTGACAGACGTGTCAGTCCAAATAAGTTCTCACTTCAACGTTCTTAGTCCTGTCTTCCTCAGTTGCGTGTAATGTTACGGTATATTGATGATTTTTACTTATGGACCGTCTGACAGCAACTGAATAAAACACAATTTTAGTGCCATACGCATTTCGCCTTTTTTTTCTGCAAGGCATCATCAGTTGCAAAAACATCTGACAGTCGGCAACAGAAACCAAAACATTGCATTGAAACAAGCGTTCAGTTCATAGTGCTGTGGAATGTGGGAAAAAAACCGGAAATTGGCATTCATAAGAAGAACAACAATACCAAAAATGCAACAGGAGTGTAATATGTAAGAAATTGTCCACGCAACCTGCCACTGATGATGCCTTGCAGAAAATAAAAGGCGAAACACATATGGCACTAAAATTGTGTTTTATTCAGTTGCTCCCAGACGGTCCATAAGTAAAAATTATCAATATACCGTAAGTTCTCACTTACTGGTGTGTGAAAGAAGCATGGAAGAATGGGATTAGTTTTGGATTCCAGCTATTTAAATACTTATTATAGAGAAAGAGATTAGTCTTAAAAATGGAAAATATTTTATAAATTAAAAAAAATTCAGACTATGTCAAGTTTAGATTTAACATCAGGTGTTCATCAATTTTCACGTGAACCAGAGTCCAGGAAATAACCTGCTTTTCTCTATGCTGAACGATGTTAGCAATATTATTCTCTGCCATTTGGTTCAAACACATATGTGGCAGAATTCATTAGAGCATTAGATCATGTACTTGGACAGGAACTTATATATAAATCAACAGTCCATGTAGATGACTTTCCGTTACTGGTTGGAAAGAACGAACTGAACTTTTGAAACTGATGTATGAAAAACTTAGACAAAGTGGAAATACAGTGAAATTGGATGAAATGTAAATTTGCAGTACCTGAATTAAAATTTTTAGGACATGTAATTACTAAGAAGGAAACTCTTGCTGAAAACTACAGTTTTTCTAGCTCCTAGAAATACAAAAAGTGAAGTCTTTGTATGGCTAATGTGGTTTTTACAAGGAATTTGTAAAACGAGAAAGTTCAAATGTGCTCTGCCCAGTAATCATTTGAAAAAGAATGCTGTTTGTCTTTAGAGTAAGGAGTGTCAAGAAGTATATGAGAAAATTTAGAGAATTAAATAATCAGAATTTATTACGCATACAGGATTTCACTTCACTGGTTTGTTTACACAGTGACTGTAGCAATATTGGCTTTGGTTCACAACAGCTTCAGGAAAAAGAAGCATAAGCATGATACCTACAAAACATAAGAATCTAATACAGTTACTGAAAAAGAATTGTTGGCAATACACTGGGCATCCACTAAATTTAGAACTTATAGACACTAGGTAATAGCATATTCACATCATAAGGCATTAAGGTATCTCCAAGTGTGCAGACTTTACCATAATAGAGTAAGTAGATGGGTGATGTTCTTACAACAATTTGACTATGAAATGAAGTACATTAAAGGATCTGCAGGGTGCTGTTGCAGATGGTTAATCAAGGCTGCAATTAGCAGGAATTAATGAAAATTAAAATGATGTATGTGAATGATATACATAATGAAAATTTCATGAGCAATACATGCAAAAAAATAGGAGAAGTGAGAATCGTAAGTAAATTTGGTGAGTAACTGAAAGTTGTTAGGTAAAAAGAATTATAAAAAAATGGATAAATACTACAAGATACAGTGAGGAGCCAAAACATTGTGACTACCTGCTTAATAGCTTGTTTGTCCATCTTCTGAACAAAATACATCACTGATTCTGCATATCAGGGATCTAACAGTATGTTGGTACATTTGTGGAGGTAAGTCACATTAGATGTCTATGCACGTCACATAATTTGCATAAATAACAGGCCACTGATTTGCTTACATGGTGATGACACTGGATAGGAAACTAGATGGATTCCATATGATTTACATTGGGCAAATTTGGTCGCCGAGACATCACAGTTAGTGCACTATAACACACCTCAAATCATTGTAGCCCTGTTCAGGCTACGAGATAGAATTATGCTGCTGAAAGATGACATCGCATGTTGGGAAAGAGATCAAGCATTAAGTTATGCAAGTGGTTCGCAATTGTCAGTGTGTTTTCCATTACTACCACAGGCCCCATGCAAGCACAGCATAATGTCTGCTCTAGCATAATACTTCTCACACCAGTCTGCATCCAAGGAGTGCTGCGCGTTTCAAGCTGCTATTCACCTCGATGATGGAGTTTGTCGAGATGACCATCAATCTAATGTAGCAAAAATGTGATTCATCCAAAGAACCATCACGTTTCCATTGATCAACTGTCAAATCCCGATGGTCTCATGCCCACTGCAATTGTAACTGACGACGTCGTTGGTTCAAAATGTGAACATGTAGAGGTGGTCTGCTGTGGAGCCCCATGTTCAATAATGGGTGAATAGTGTGTTCCAAAACACGTGCATGTGCTCTTTCAGCAGAGATGCCACAGGTCACCATCTATCCTACTTCATGGAGCAGACAAGCCTCAGAACACAATGTTCTGTGAAGAGTGGTAATGGTAGTTTCACTGTCCTACGTTTTTCCGCAGATCCTTGTGACAGTAGCATATGAACATTCGACCAGCTTCGCCATTTTGAAGGTACTCGTTCACAGGCTCAGTGTCATAATAATCTGCCCTTAGTCAAAGTCGTTTATCTCAATGGATTTCCCTGCTTTCAGCCCACATATTCGGCAGGGTGATTCCCCATCCTTTTCTGCTCCACTTACATACTTTTGTTGTCCGAAATGCTACCAGATGGCATCCAACGTCGCAGTAGGCAGTGATCATAATGTTTTGGCTGATCAATGTATACAAGGAGATGCTTTTTAGGAGAACAGCTGCAGATCAGGATAACTGGAAATTAAGATGGCCAGAGGAAGATGCAGAAAGATTGATTAAATTTGGAAACGAAAGTTATGATGATTATGGTATGCAGAATTGCATGAGGAAGATAAAAGAGAACATCCATTTTTATACCCTGCCTAAAAAGGTTGGGAAATAATTGTTAACGTGTGATATGAGTCAACACGTTACAATAGACAGTAAAACATGCCAAGGAGAAATGCAAATCATTATTTCTGACAGGCCATTTGATATAATTGCCATTGATTTCTATGGACCATAAACAAAAATTAAAGGAGAATAGTGCTACACTGTAACTATGGTAGAAGCATTAAGTAAATTTATTATACTGTATCTAGTCAGAAAAGTTACATGCAAAAATCAAAATCACAAAAATTGAAAAAGACTATTTTAAGCCTGTTTGCAAACCAGAAGTTATCAAACAACAGGTCACAGTTTCTTTTTAAGAATTGGATCCTTTGTAGAAATGGGAGGAATCAAGCATATTTTAATTTCTGTACATCACCAATCATCAAACTGACCCATCTGCCAAGTCATTATTGCACCGCTTTTGGGGTATGAAGAGGCGAGCCTGTCTCAGTGCGAATCCACCTCGTGGACTAATGATGAGGGCTGGTGAGCCCACCAATCTGCATGTGGTTCGTAGGCAGCTTCCCCAATTCAACTTGGTAAGTACTGGGCTGGTATCCTGCCTCAGATACATGCTTCACAAGCATTTAGAAAATGTTTTCACACTTGAACACAGATTAGCTGCAGACACATGGGGGACATTGATACCATCCTAGGGGAAGTGGTGGCATAAGGGAGGGCATCAAACCACCAACTACCACTACCTCTAACATGTTATGTCACTATATAGCAATAAATACTCCATCAAAGAAAGAGGAAAAAGCAAAAGAAGAAGAACTAGTGGAAGAAGAAGAAGAAGAAGAAGACCCATCAAAAAATACAGCAGGAAGGTATGTGAATGAAATTAGTCTTGTTTGTCACATTTATTGTAGTCATAAACTTCCTGCACTATTAGCACATGAATGATTTTGTAGATATTACGAATAGTCTATAGCACAGTTCTATAGGACTTTCAAATTTTGGAATTACATTCCCTGAAAGAATGTGCAACACCTTTGAGGACAAGGTATTTTTATTGACAAGTGTGGTAACAGGTAGTTCATCATTGTAGAAGCAAATGATAACAAATTCAGACGAAATGAAACACACATGTCACAGTAAAGAGTAACCAGTGGCGGCAATGGAAGCAGGTATTTTCATATTCAAACGATTATAAAACTGCTGAAAGGAATCCTGTGATAGATTTTCCAAAGCATCTTATGTCTTTTGTTGTAATTCGGCAATGGTGGCTGCAGGCACTGAAGTACGAATAACTTGCCACTTCATCATGTCACATACATTTTCAATTGGCAAGAGTGATAATGTTGACGGCGTAGTTGTTATACATCATGAAGAGCACAGTGCGTCACTGCACCCACGTGTAAACATGCGCTGTCCTGCTGAAAAAGCTCAAATACTTCCTGTTGAAGAAATAGCAGTAGCGCAGTGATAACAGCCTGTGCAATGTAGGGGGCACTGGTCGCTTTACCCTGCAGCAGTCGTGTGTGATATTGTTGCAGTTTTACACAACTCCCAATAATTTTAGACGTAATATGTACATTTTCTTATTTTCTTTTTGTTTAGGAAGCCTCATATATACCACGAAATATACTATAAACAGGTGTCTTTGGTCCTCCCGAAGGTTGGACCAAAAAAGCTTCAGGACTCGGAGCGAACTCAGGAGGTTTGCGTTTCTATGGCAACGCCCTGGCAGAGAGTGTGGGTCATTCTACTTCGAGCAGGGATAAGTCGAAACCGGCCCATAGCCCCAGGTGACATGCTTGTCACTGACGTTACAGGGTGTTGCTGTCGGCATACAAACTTCCTGACTAGAAGCAGTTCAAAATGCCATGTTTGCTAGCATCACTCTACAGATGACACTTCTCCCAGCTTTCTCTCTTCCTGCAGCGTTAATGAGTCATACAAATAGGTAGTTTATTCCATTCCACCAGCGACAATATTAACGGTAGTGATCTCTCAACAGCAATCATAAAAATTTTGCTTCATTCACTAATTTGTATTGAGAACAGAAATTTGTAGGAAATGTTTCCTCAATACCATAAATGCATTTTATATTTGTGTCAATTCTAAATACAGCTTAGACTTAATGCTAACATTGTGATACTTGGGCAAGTACTCTAACTAGAATATTGCAATTGTTGGTGTTAATGCAGCGTAATGTTTATATTTATCAAGTTTACGAAGTTATTTCTAAGAACCCTGCATGTAAATGTTGCGGTGTTCTGAGGTGACTGAGTTTTTTGATTCTTGATACCGCAGTTTTCTGTGTTGCTGTATCTCACGCGTTCTGTACAATGAGAAGTAGCTGATCACATTGTTTATAGGTTGTGGAATGCGAGTGAAACGAGTGACATAAGTAATTTCAGACTCTTCCACCTTTTTTATGTTGAGAAACTTGCTATGGAGAGACTAAGACGACCGTCACCAATTTTAAATATTGTGCAAAATATTAATACTGCGATTCGACAATTCAAGATAGCATATGCAATAGTTATTTTGAGAACAATGATTGATTACGTGGCTTTAAAATAAAAAACGCGTTATTCTAGTACCCATGCCTGTAGTTTGGTGGGGCACCCCTGCGGAATGCAACTAAGAAGCTACAAAAAAGGCATGTGTTAAATACTTTAATAAATTGTATTTGTTACTGCGATTTCTTTGAATTGGCCTTAAGGGGTCACAATGAACTGAATGTCATCAGACACTGGTGTTTTCATAGGACTGATTAATTTTAGCACTGAATTGGATGCAGCACTGAAAGATCATCTGGATAATGCAACTGTTATCAAAGGAGCATCCAACACAGTTCAAAATGAACTTTTGCAACAATAAAATATAATCTGTTTTCAAACGGAAATCCAAAACAATTCAAAATGAACTTTCGCAAATTATGTTGGAGGTATGCAAAGAAGACGCTTCAAACCAAATAAGCGAATCAGAATTTTTAGCTGGTATAGCAGATGAAACTAGTGATATCTCGAGTGTTATACATCCCTGTTGTATACCATTGCACATTAAGAGGTAAAAAACATTGAAAGGTTGTAGAGCTTGCTGTCTCCTCCAAACATGATGGACAGACGTTAGCTGCAAGTTTTCTAGAAGAATTAGAGAAGCAAAAAGTAACTGAGACTCCCCAAAAATTAATTGTACAGACCTATGATGAAACATCCATTATGGATGGTTCCTCTACTGTGATAAAGCTATTGTGAAAAAAATTCTATCTTAACATAGAATATGCACATTTCTACGTCCATCAAATTAATCTTATAATGAGCAAGGTGGAATCAGTCAAAAGAAATGTGAAAATATTTTTTTCGAGTTTGCAGGCACTATATGCATTCTTCTCAAACAGCCCTCAGTGGACCGTGATCCTTGATGAGGTGGGGAGAAAACGTTTTCCTTTGATCTCTTCCTACTGGGAACTTTCAATCTCTCTGTAAACAGTTCATGACTGCAGGACAGACATCACTGAGTGTATGAATCACATATTGGAAGGTGCCTCTATAACGACTGAAGATACAATTTGCCAGGGTCTTGGTCACAAAAAAGTTATTTACAGTTCTAGTCTTAATTATTGATTGGAATACTTCGTTAAAGTTATACCATTAGTTTTAGTTATCTTTGGCCAGCAACAGAATGGAGACACTAATAAGTACTCTGTCCATAAGGCGATTTGAACATTTGAAATAAATGTAATCAAGGTTCAATGAGGAAATGGTAGCTGGAGAAGACAAACTGGAAAATAAACAAAGGACGTTTGTGATGTGATAACTTTTGAGGCTAAATATCGTTTTAGTTTCTCATGTCACCTTGTAGCTTCATCATTGTCTCTTCCAGAAGAGTTCTCCTGTGTATTCAGTGCACAGGTTTTTGGATAAGCTGAAACGACATCATGAACAATCTTCTATCTGTCAAGCATGAGAATTTAGATCATTGCCTGATGCTGTTGATCTAACGGATTTTATAAGAACCTACAACCTAGGGAAGACGCTCGCCGAGGGATCTACACTTTTGACGCTAATCCTCACAATTCCCATGACGTCACATGAAGCAGAAAGGTGATTTTCAACTTTGAAAAGAATAAAATCGTTCTTATGCCACTCCATGAGCACAGTCGATGAATAGACGAATGCTCATTGCCACAGAATTTTTTCTGTCATAGATTTATCTCTAACTTTTCGTGTGATCTCATCATGTAAATCGCAGACTTCAATCAGCAGGTGATTGACAAGTTTGTATAAAAAAAAAAACAGGTGGGCAAATTTTCAGTACTAATGAGATAAGAATAAGTGTACTTATAACGTATGACTTGTCTCATATTTCCAGTATTTAAATGAAGAGTGTATTTCAGATCTACTAGGAATGTAGCTCATTAAATAATTATCATATTCTGCACAGTCGATGAATAGACGAATGCTCATTGCCACAGAATTTTTTCTGTCATAGATTTATCTCTAACTTTTCGTGTGATCGTAAATTGTATTTAAAAAACGGAGTTTTGTGACCTCCATACACCATGAATTCTAATGTGTTCATATAACAACAAATGTCGGGAAGCCTGACACTGAAATAAACACTTTTCTCCCACATAGGCGTCTCATATAAGACTGCAACATTTAAACTTTGGAGCAACACCCAACTGGCCGTCACTACCCTGCAGAAACATCAAACGTGACTGTGAGTTTTAATTGACGGTCTCCATACTATGAAGCTTAAGTTGGCACCTGTGCTGCATGAGCGAATGCACTCTGGAGTGGACAGTTCACATGCCTACACCATACATGTACACTTCCATCACTCACACACAGAGGGAACCTGCACTCATCACTGAAGACAGTAGAATGCCTTTCCAATCCACAGTCAGCTATATCACAAGACCAGAATAGCCGTGCTTGGTGGTGTCGTGGTGTTAGCAGCAGTGGTCAGAGGCACATGTGATGTTAATCCTGCTGGAAGCACACAGTTCCAAGTGGTCCCAGACGAAATAGCAGGTCCAACGCACTCCCAGATTTCGTCCTTGGATGATGTTTGGTCGGTCACCACTGCACTTGCAACGCATCGGTCCTTAAGTGCGTCTGTACTATGTGGAATCCAGGATTTGGTCCGCAAGTATGGGAATATTTCACAGACCCTGCTGAACGCAGCGACACAACACCAATACATGGCGCTCATCATGTGCAGCAGTCTGTCGAAACATCTATCCACCTTCCTCCAGGCCCACAATGCGACTCCATCAAAATGGATGAAGCTATTTAATAGAAGTGCTTATTCATCAGCGGGACGTGGTTATGCTCTAGTATGAACATTCCAAACACGATTCACCTCTGAACTTAGCATCTTATGGCCTGCAGAGTCAAAACAGAGGATGCACCGACAGGCCTCCAGAGTCCAATCTGACTGTCGATGAACATGAAAAATGATTCACGAACACTACAACCCCTCAGTATCAGGGCTGTACTGAGGCGGTCCTGCGTCCTTGGGAGAACTGCGAAGTTTGCGCCCTACCACCCCCCCCCCCCCACTCCTCCAGGAAAAAACAATTTTTTTTCAGTTATTTCTGCATTGTTTAAGAAAATTTTGTAATTTGTAAGGCAGGTTTAGTAAAAATGAAACGTTGTTGAAAAATATTACTTATATGAGTTATGCAGATGAAACAATAGAGATAGCGGCACCATAGGTGCAACCAGTGAGAGAGTATCTGTGAAGAGGCAAGGTTCCTGAAGAGGGCAGCAACTTTTTAAGTAGTTGCAGGGACAACTGTCTGCTTGATTGACTGATCTGGTCTTATAACTTTAGGTAATATGCCTTGCTGTGCTGGTACTATGAACGCCTGAAAGAAAGGGGAAACAACGGCGATTACTTTTTTCACCTGAGATTACTCTGCTCTACTGTGTGCTTAAACCAGACGGCATCCCCTCCAGAATGTGGAGGTGAAATAATCCTCCATTCGGATATCAGGATGGGGCTACTCAGAAGGATTTCGCCATCAGGAAAAACAAAACTGTGGCATTCTATGAATCGGAGAATGGAATGATAGATCTCTTAGACCGGTAGGTAGGTTAGAGACTTTAAAAATAGAAATGGGTAGGTTGAAGCAAATATAGTGGGAATTAGCGGAGTGCATTATGAGGAAGAACATTTCTCTTGGGTTGGTCGGTGCAACATTATCAACAAAAAATCAGATAGGTCTAATGTAGGAGTAAGTCTAATAATTAATAAGAAAATAGGGATGCAGATGAGCTGCAGTGAACAGCACAATGAATTCTTTTCCGTATGCAAGATAGACACAAAGCCAAAGGCACTACAGTAGTACAAGTTTATATGTCTATTAGTTTTTCAGACTGTGAAGAGATTGTATGATGAGACAAAGGATTTTATCTTGATAGTTAAAGAAGATGAAAATTTAGTTGTGATGGGCACTCGGTAGCAGGAACAGGAAGAGGTGGACTGGGGGAAAAGAATGAAAGGGGAGGCATCCTAGTAAAATCTGAAAGTGTATGTAACCATACCAAAAAGCGATGGTATTCAGCCTGTATATCGAGCAAGCCATGAAGGAAATCAAAGATAAAGAGAATTAAAGTTCAGAAAAAAAAACATAAGGACTTTGCAGTTTGTTGATGACACTGAAATTCAGGCAGGGATATCTGAGGACTTTGAAGAGTAGTTGTATAGATTGTACAGACTGGATAGTGTTTCGAAAAGAGCTTATGAAATGAACATCAATAAGAGTAAAACAATAGTAAAGGTGATGAGAAATGGTGTCTTTATTGCAACCAATAAACAGGTATGTGCCACACTATTGTATGTGACGCATACCTGTTTATTGGTTGGCAGTGTCACAGAACAGCTGTGCTATAGAGTCCAGAAATGAAAGTCTGGAACTTATTTAGGCGTTTCAAAGATGTTCTCACTTTCACTAATGACAGATATGGACTGTAGACTAAATATGCTGACAAGGACTTGTAATTCACAGCACTCTGATGTCTTTTGACATATAAATAACTTTTTGTACTTGACATGGCCTTAACCCCGAAATCTGGATTGTATGAAAATAAAATAAAAAATTATTGCAGTCAAATAGCGGGAGCATCATTCAAAAAATTTACCATGACTGTGGTTCCAGTCAAAATAAAAATTATCATTACAGAATGGGTCATGTGATTGTTCCCTGTGCAAGATAATTCGGGAATTTACACAATGACTTATATTTTCCTTTTCAACTACTCTTATGGAGTATAATTACGTCATTTCGGCATTTATTGGTAGTAACTCATTGCTATTGCTGGTGTAATCACATTATTTTCCGCGTATTATGACGTCGATATCTTTGTCTCTGAAATCCAGCACTGTTATTCTATCATGCTGCATTGTTGAGGGGCCATACCTCATAATATAGAGCCATTTTGTTAAAGCTTTGCTTATTGAAGGTCCAAGCATTAGCAATGTGTTTGAGGGCTTGACATTAACCGTATGTTTCAGCTGAGGCAGCGTTACGCGTTGGTAGTATAATCTCTAATATCATTTCCTATTGTGATCCACAAAATTTTTAGAATATGACGACTTTCACATCTACACATACATATCTATACGTTATAGATAATAGCAGCACTTTAATATGTGTTGTGGCATTGGTTTAGCACTTAGAGCAGTGAAGGTCATACAATGCCTTGCTTCAGACATATTATGATGGCTCTCTGTGTCTGCAAGGTGTACGAAATCGAATTTTCACAGCAGCTTTGTTTATATGACAATAAACATGTATTTTAATGAGTTTAACAGACAATTTAGATGCGGTAATATTTAATTTGTGCTCACGAAGTGTGAGACGTCTCCCAATATATGATAAGTAGTTTTTTACGAGTTTGCAGTATTGTTTAGGAATGTACTTGATGACTTGCGTCTTTGTTTTCAACTACCATGTCATGAAATATGATTATGTCACGTCTACAGTTATTGACAATCCGCCTCCGCTGCTGTAATCATATTATTTCGTCTCTGTTTTCCGCGTATTACGACGTTGGTAGCTTCGTCTCTGCTAACCGACACTGCCATGCTGTCACACTGAGATGTTGAGTTACGTTACATTATAAAAATTGAAGCCATTTTGTTTGATCTATGCTTGTTGGAAGTCCGAACACGAACGATGTGGTTGGGCACTTGGTATTAAGCGTGTATTTCGGCTGTAGCAGCGTCAAGGTTTAACAGAATCTCTAGCGTCATTTCCAGTTGTGACTCACTAAGTCTTAGAATATATCTACATACCTGCACATTATAGAGAATAGTACGGAAACAACATCACTTTAATTCATGTTGCCCGAGATTGCGCCTCTGGCACTGTATTTTGAAATGTTACATCTTTCACTGTTATTGGCAGTGGTTGTCTTTCCCGTTTGTATAAACAGTTTAAGTGATATTTCTCAATAAAGCACCATATTACTTCCTTCTGTAATATGATAATTGTGTTGTGCGTGTGTTTGGACAGTTATTCATAGTTCCCCAAAATGATGCTGCTTGGATTGCGTACAAGCGTTACTACTGGAACGTTAATTTTAGGCCTTGCGACGCATTTTAGAATACTGTGACCACTTAGATGAATAAAATAATATGGGAAAAAAACACGTGCAAAGGTTTTAGGGAGCCTTGTCACCATAGTTCTGATCGTAAAGTGCTGTCATTCTACTTAGCCTCCTCTAGGTTTGTGCCATTTATAATAATAGTAGTTATTTTCAATCAGTGGTGTGGTTAATATTTTTTCTATTGATTAACGTGAAGCATTATCTTTCTCTCTCCTAAGATAGTGTTTCAGACCAAATTAAATGTTGAAACATTGTTTTGTGACTCATATCAAGATTACGCCTAATTACTTACATTCAGTTCGTCTATTTACTTGATTAGCAGTTTTATGACATTGTATTATTGTACCAACATCCTCAAATATCAGCTGCTGTTGGTGTGGGGGTGTATTAGAATATTTAGCTCTAATGTGGCGAATATGTGTATATGTCCAAATTAACTTACACATTATTTTAAAATGTATACATATTTTTCGCAATATTGTAGCATCACATTACTTGATTCGAATCTCTCAGCATTTTTTAATGTATTAACCTCAACCAGGTTGAGGCATAAACAATAATTTGCATATTTCAAATTTGAATCACTTGTAACACTTAATTTTTATTATTGTGATATGTTTCCTACAGTAGGTGCATAAAAAATCACATTAACAACAAAATATTCGCAATAATGTGCTCACTGAAGATAACCATATCTCCATTATGGGTAGATTGTCGTTCAACTTTTGTTACTCACTAATGAAGTAAATTTTTTTCTTAGCAATAACTTCGATATATCTTTCAACAATGTCTGGATCAGTGCTCCTTTAATCTCTGTAGCTAGTTTTTTAGTGATTCCCATGTATCGATTTATTCCAATAAAAGTTTTTATTTCATGTTCGATGGTGGGGACGAAAGATTTGCCTGACTGTGTTGCATACAAATTGATTTAAAAAACTATGTGGTTTATTAGTGTTCCATCAAAAAACTCGCAAAATAAGTCAATTGGCTTTAGGTTTAGTCTGTTCTTTATTTCTGCAACCACACCACCTTGTCCAATAAATAATGGCACTTGGTCAACACTTGTTTCTTGGCTCCAATTTATCATGACTGTTGATGGAACAGCAAGCGGGACAGCATTGTTTTCACTTGTGTCATCACTTTCACTGTTATTCTTAGAATCACTATGGCTCAACACATGACTGTAATCAAGACTAGAGCTTGCACAATATGTAGTGAATGTTGGCTCACTGTCATCACACTCATCACTGCCAACACTGTAGTCTCTAGAAGAAATTTAATCAAACGATATTGGTAGCATTCTTCCTCTGTTATTCTTTTTTAGGCGAGATATACAGGAAGGAGAAGAAAATATACTGGACGGGAAGAAGACCAGTGGTTAGTGCCACTAAATTTGAGTGGGTAGCCACAGTGACTACCTGCCTTTCAAAGCATCTGCGTAAGAAGTAATTTGAAATGATGCCCATGCTTCAAAGAATTAAACGAATTTCTGGAAGTCAGTAATGCAAACGCAGTTGCAGAGTGAAAGCACAAGGCATGCGGGAGGGTGGACACTTAGGGTGCAGGGCGCTGGGTGCAGGGGGTGCAGGAGGTGTTTCATGTAAGTTGCTGCAGTGCAAGGAATAGGGGATGGGTGAACTCATGTCAGGGAAATATGAGACACATACAAGCAGTAGTCAAGTTTCAGTCGCAGAATGCAGAGTGGGGTGGTGCTCGGGGCACGGAGTGCTTCATGCAAAATTTGCAGAAGTGGAGGGCACTCTCCTCCCCTCCCCTCATTGAGCTCAGCATGTGCCAGGATGTCATGATTCCTGTAATGACCTTGAAGAGAAGAAGGTGCTGATGTTACTGACAGTGAAATATAACACATGAAATTGTCTCAGCTGTAATGACACCACAGATCAGAAAACACAGACACTGATGTCAGCACTTTTCTGCCCAGAACCAGTCCTGCTCTGCTACTAAGGGGAAGTAGCAGATGGACAGAGAGAGGGGGAGAAGGAGATGGGTGTAGAGGATGGTGGAGCAGTTGTAGAGAGAGGAGGAAAGAGATGGACTGGAATAAACAGATACACTGCAAATGGCAGGTACTCATCTAGTGATATTGTATTAAGTATTAGATGCATTTAACACATAATTTCTCTAGTTTTCTATTAAAAAAACATCAAACACAAAGGGGGGGTCTGGTCTACAGTCTTAGGCTACTACGTTTTAGCACTTTGTGAAGTGCACCATTTTATGTATCTGAACATTTAAACAACAAGAATACATATTTTCCTGGGGAACGCTAGAAGTTATTTCTTTGGTTATCGGTGGCTTCTATTACAACAAAAGAAGCTGTGTTCTCTCTAAAAAGAAACTGTAGTACAAGGTTGTGGACACAGGGTGCAGAATATTATGAACTGAAGACTAAACATTAACGTTCTAACTGATAACAGTTTTTCCATTTATGACGAAACATCCGGTGGTAATGTCCCTAGTAGAACATCAAACTTCAATTCCGGTGAAGAATGCAATTTAAAGGGACCAAACACTGCAGCAAGGGGACGTATAATTTCAACCCAGATCTCTTCAGTGGCCAAATCTTCCGTCAATGTAGGCGTAATTTATGACTCTAAACCCTGCTCTTTATTTTTAAAGTTTCCTGTTTATTTATTTACATTGGCCGCTTTCCTCGCTCTCGTCCAGGTGAGGTGTGAAAAATTCGGAATATGTCAGAGAGGCTACCCTGCGGGATGTTGGACGGGCGAGGCTGCACTAGCAGTGAATATTCATGGCGGCCATTAGGCTGACATCAGGCGGCAGGTCCCGCGCTGTCACACTCACAAGCGAGCGCTACCTGTCTGATTTGCACCAACCTCCGTTACCGGCGATACCTAACACACAATGGCGGCCGTGCCTCTCGCGGCCGCAGGAAGCTCCTCTGTGCATAAATGTTATCGGGCAAAGTTAATGACAGTGTGAAAATGATCAGTGACAATGATGTCATAACCAAATATCAAGAGTGTCTAAAAGTTTATTAAGGGCTTTTGGTCATCACCCATTCAGCCACTCTCAGAATGGATTAAAGAAAATAAAATTCGTTGCGAAGATCACTGATAATAAACTTTGTTCTCTATATCGGGTTTCGCTAATGAACTTAACCATCTTCAGGTCTTGACAGAGAGGTTATTGCAAATTTCTCAAAATGGCATTAAGGGTAGTCATTCTCATGAGTTGATAGATATTTAACAGACTAGAAAACTGATGCATCGGAGTGTCAAAATTAAAACAACTATATACACAGTGAAACAGGTCTAGTGGCAGTTTGTTATTTGCATTTCTGGAGTTTGTACAGACTTTGGACGTCTCAAATCCTAAGCGACAATTTTGAGTTGTTATTATTCGTGTGCAGGCTTTGGTCAGAGTAGCTGTTTTGCTGGAAGATGTGTTTATTTATTTATTTTTTTATTATCGCTGGTTGGCAGCGAGGAGCGCGGCAGTCCTATCGTTAGTGTGGTAGTGATATAGATGCCGAGCAGAGGACTCGAAGCGACGTAAAGTTAAGTGCATATGCGTTTCAGTAAAATGATTTGTGCTTGAATGTTGTGAAACAGAGGAGAAGCATCTGTTGAGTGGTTTAGAATGAACATACTATGAAGAGGAATGAACGTAATATTTTTTATTTAGGAGCACTGCAGTCGCGTGTAGTTAGGTTTCATTGTTGAATTAGATATTCAAATATTTAATTTTCACTGTAAATTATTTTTCATGTTTATTAATGATTTGTCAAACTTTTGGCATCGATGTTGCCCTTTGCCAATGCTAATGACTGTTGTGACGAGGGTTGCATACACGTAATAATAATATGTCAGATAGTTTAAAAACAGTTTGTCAAAGAAATATTGCACATAAGAGCATTGTCCACATTTTCGACCCATGTCATTTTTATTTAAAGGAGTGTCTCACTCAGTGATTTGTACAAAATAGTTTAGTTGCTGTCTGGAGCATTGCACTAAGCTCTCAACTACTGTAGCTAGAAATTTGCAGCTGGCGCACAGAGAGCAGCAAGTACTGCACTTTCTAGCAATTACATTATGAGGTAGGGTATTTCATTTTAGGATTAGTTGCTACGAAAATTATCGACGTACAGGGACTATTTCATCAACAGCATTATTAGGCAGATCATTAATACACAAGGACCACTTTGTTTAATTAAAGAGATTAATAGTAAAGTTCAGGGTTTAATCAGTTTGCACATCTTTTAGAAAGACTATAAAACAGAGCCAAATTAATGTTGTTTTCTGGCAGGCATACATATTTGGCTTCTCTGACAGTTGGAAATGCACAAAGTCACCCTAAACTAAACAACAGCAAAGTTACAATCAACCAAGCAAACCAGTACGAAATCTCAAATCCAATGAAAAGAATTATGTTAAAGGAAACTTTCAGCAGCCATTCATCACATACATCTATCATACGCCACAGATGTGTGTGGTGAATAACTGGGTATGTAACTGTTTAATTCTGACATGCCAATGCATAAGTGCTAGTCTGTTACGTACCTGCCAATTCATGAGAATGAGTACTCTTACTGCTATTTTAAGAAATATTCAGTAACCTGCCTGTCGAGATCTGAACATTGATTATTGAAACCTATTATCGAGCATAAATATTATTAGCGATCTTGCAAAGAAGTTTATCTTCTCTACTCTGTTATCACAGATCGCCCCTTGCGGCTCAAAATGAGTAATAAAAAAAAAAAAAAGTCTCAGAATGATGTCTGCTGAAATGTTTGAGCGGAGCGAAAACAAGACTCCCTCGAAATTCCTCAATAAAGTTTTGTCCGAAGTTAGAGAGCCAAACCAAAATTTCGGAATGAACAAATGGGGCTATCATATGGATCAGCGTGAGATCTTGTTTTGTAAGAAAAGGTTTAATTGCTTGAGAGTAATAAGCACAATTACGGTAATCAGTGTTGAGGGAAAATTTGTGTCTGAATTTAATCAAGTGAAGTGTCACATATGGATGTATTATGTATGAAATAGACCAGCGAAGGTATGATTTTGCGAAAAAGGTTTAATTGCTTAAAGTAATCAGATTAATTAAAAATCGTAATTAGTAATCTGAGGAAATACTGAAATATTTCACAGACACATGCTGCTAATGTCAAAAATACAAAATCATAACATAAACTGAATCTTCTCTGCTTTCTGCTGGTGTATAGTCTCTTAATAATAATAGATTATCGATCAAATGTTTCGATAAATTATATTTCATGTTTTATGCACAAAACATGAAAATAAGGAAAATTTTTGGAATAAAAACGGTCAAGTGTTGTGTGAAATTATTTTTCTAAATGTAAGAAATAAAATAGATTAGAGAAACATTTGACACAGCTTTGAATGATGTACGAAATCATGTACAGCAACTGCGGCGCCGATTCAGAATTTAAAGCTCAATGTTTAATTCTTAATTTCAAATAGTACATCTACATACATACTCCGCAATCCACCATACGGTGCGTCGCGGAGGGTACCTCGTACCACAACTAGCATCTTCTCCCCCTGTTCTACTCCCAAACAGAACGAGGGAAAAATGATTGCCTATATGCCTCTGTACGAGCCCTAATCGCCCTTATCTTATCTTTGTGGTATTTCCGCGAAATATAATTTGGCGGCAGCAAAATTGTACTGCGGTCAGCCTCACATGCTGGTTCTCTAAATTTCCTCAGTAGCGATTCACGAAAAGAACGCCTTCTTTCTTGCAGACACTCCCATCCGAGTTCCTGAAGCATTTCCGTAACACTCGCGTGATGATCAAACCTACCAGTAACAAATCTAGCAGCCCGCCTCTGAATTGCTTCTATGTCCTCCCTCAATCCGACCTGATAGGGATCCCAAACGCTCGAGCAGTACTCAAGAATAGGTGGTATTAGTGTTTTATAAGCGGTCTCCTTTACAGGTCAACCACATCTTCCCAAAATTCTACCAATGAACCGAAGACGAGTATCCGCCTTCCCCACAACTGCCATTACATGCTTGTTCCACTTCATATCGCTCTGCAGTGTTACGCCCAAATATTTAATCGACGTGACTGTGTCAAGCGCTACACTACTAATGGAGTATTCAAACATTACGGGATTCTTTTTCCTATTCATCTGCATTAATTTACATTTATCTATATTTAGAGTTAGCTGCCATTCTTTACACCAAACACAAACCCCGTCCAAGTCATCTTGTACTCTCCTACAGTCTCTCAACGACGAGACCTTCCCGTACACCACAGAATCATCAGCAATCAGCCGCACATTGCTATCCACCCTATCCAAAAGATCATTTATGTAGATAGAAAACAACAGCGGACCTACCACACTTCCCTGGGGCACTCCAGATGATACCCTCACCTCCGATGAACACTCACCATCGAGGACAACGTACTGGGTTCTATTACTTAAGAAGTCTTCGAACCACTCACATATCTCGGAACCAATCCCATATGCTTGTACCTTAGTTAGGAGTCTGCAGTGGGGCACCGAGTTAAACGCTTTCCGAAAGTCAAGGAATATGGCATCCGTCTGATACCCTTCATCCAAAGAATATTTATCTGGTGGGGATTTCGCTCATTGGTCTCCTTATGTCACTAACGTATGAGCAGCTCATCTGCTATGTATGATTTCGAGCATAATTCAAAAATGCGATAGATGTTTTATTTACTTTGTCTCTTACTTTCAGAAAAATAATTTTACAAAGCATTTGACCGTATTTTGAAAAACTCTTTATTTAACATTTAAATGTATAACAGCCTGAACTGTTAAAGAAACAACACTTTTGGTTATTCATCTAACTTCGAATTAAGTCTATGATACAAGGAATTTAAAATACATTCATTAATATAAAATAAAAGAAATCATACCTATTAATCTCTCACAATGGAAAAAATTTAAAAAATGAAAAAAGCACCGTTCCTGTATTATTATTTGTCCTTCTGCTATAAAATCAAATTTATACATGTTTATGTCTTTTGTCGTAAAAAGAGTCTGTTCTTTGGTAAAACATTGTCAAAGAGCAGCACACACACAGTTAGTTTCGTAGTTTCTTGAAATCTTCTGTCGCAGTCGGTTCACTGCAACATGAAGTTGTGATCATGTTCAGGCAGTAGAGATGTCAGAAACGCCTGTGTTCGAATCGAAGTTGTGCCGATGGCACTAGAAAGAGTCTGCCGTATCTGCAGTTTTGGTGCTAAGAACGTGACGGGAGATAGGCACCACTGCAGCATAGAGTCTCCCTTTAATTTCGTAAGACTGTTGGAGGTCCATGATTCTAGTTCTTACAGTAGGAAGGAATCTTCTTTCTCATGAACCAGTGTACATAGATTCCTTGGACAGAATGTCTACTTCCTCATCTCAGTTTATTCCGTTGTATGCCTTTAGCAGAAACATAGCGGTAGTCTTATTTAGGCGGGAAAGCTCCTGAACTGCTTCTGTAATGTGATGTACTAGATAAGCTTTGCTGTTGTTAACCTTGTAGCATTTTAGCAGCATCTGTGCTGAGTGTGAATCTGATAAAATAAAAATTATTTTTTCCTGAACTTCTTTTGCGTATTTAATTCTCTCTAAAATTGGTATAGGTTGTGTAGAGAGTATGGACACTACTTCAGGGAGCTTGAATTTAGTCTCTCAGTTAGTTTTGGCATTTACGATTGTACTTCTTGCTCCTACTTCTTGTTTAATCCCAACTGCGTTCTTTAGGATGGTTTTACTGCTAACTGTCAGCAAACACTCTCAAGTTGATTGTACGTCAGTTGAATGGAAGGTGCATTTCAATGATCAGCTTTGCAAAGATGTCAGCATCCGGGGCAGTGGAGACGTATTCACGCAAAGGCGAAGCATCAAAATAAAAATCTGCTAAGGAAGCAATGAGACAAACAGAAATGATACTTTGAATTCAAAGACAAGAATTATACTGCACTCACCTCGATACACGATGATCCCCTGGTCATTACAAGCGGAGGGAGATGGTTTATTAGCTGAATGTATGATCACCACGGTCGGCAACGCATGCTCTGCAAGATGTTCCCATGCTAGCCACGTGATTGGTACGTTCTTCTGGTAGTGCATTTCACTCCTCCACCAGCGCATTTAACGACTACGTGTGGGCGTACGGCAGTACGACTTCTCAGCGTGTCGCACACGTTCTCGATGGGATTTAAGTCAGGGCAACGGACAGGCCAGACCATTCGCCGAAAATTCTCTCGTTCCTAAAGCCCCACCACCTGCGGAATTCGATGCGGTCGCCGATTGTGATCCACGAAGATGAAATCAGGGCTGAATGCGCCCATGAAAAGCCGCATGGGGATGGAGTGAGGTCTCACGATCATTTTGACTGGTGACTGCTCCGTGTTCGAAGACTTACGTCCATGCAGTATTACGTCTCTCCCCACCATTACACCTGGAGCGACAAAACGATCATGTTCGACAATGTTTCTGGATGCATTACGTGCTGAAGCTTACGGGCGCTAAATGGCGTGGTTATCAACGGCATTACGTGTAACCATCTTTCGTCATCCGACAGTACGTCCAGCATTGCGATATTGCGCTCCTTCTTCTTGTGTGTCCTTTCAGAGCTGCATTCGGTTCAAAAATGGTTCAAATGGCTCCAAGCACTATGGGGTTTAACATCTGAGGTCATCAGTCTCCTAGACTTAGAAATACTTAAATCTAACTAATCTAACGATATCACAAGCATCCACGCCCGAGGCCGGATTCGAACCTGCGACCGTAGAAGCAGCGCGGTTCCGGACTGAAGCTCCTAGAACCGCTCGGCCACAGCGGCCGGCCTGCATTCGGTCCAGACTTCGTTTTTATGGATGACAACTCGCGACCGCATCGAACAGCTTAGGTGTAGGAGCTCTTAGAATGAGAGGATATTCGGTGAATGGACTGGCATAAATCTTCCCCGACTTAAGTCCCATCGATCACATATGAGATGCGTTGGGAAGATGCGTTACAGCACGTCCACCTGCACCAACGACCCTCTAGCAGTTGTCAACAACATTGGAGGAGGAATGGAACGTCCTACCACAAGAACTCCTTACCAACATTGTGTCCATGATGACGTACGTTGCAGAGCGCGCACTGTCGTCCATGATGATCACACTTATCCTATAAAGAGCCACGTTATACGTTTTTGAATGACCAGGGGACCATCGTGAATCGCGGTGCCTTAGTGTAATTATTGTCTTCAAATAAAAGTGTCATTTCTGTTCCTCTCACTGTGTATTTATTTCAGATACCTTCTGTACTATACTGTAGCAGTTCTTTCTATGTATGATCCAAGTTTCATCGAGGCATGTTACTTGGCAGTGACACGTCATTCATTCTCAGGTTTTGCACACAAGTGCTTAGGGCACAGTGGCGATAGGCCACAGTCTCACCGATGCAGATTTCCGGCACATGCTGGCAGATATTTCTCCTTCTTTCAAGATTTACAACCCGACCTTCTCAAAAACAACAAGCTTCCAAATGAGATCTCTGATTCAGAAATCCGTTGTCTAACCTCTCTGCATCTACAAAATGCAGATGACATTACATCTATCTACGCTGCACAATTCCACAGAAATAGGAATCATTTGTATACCCAGACATGTATAACACGTCATACCAATTCTTTGTTACACGACTCCTTCAGCCTTTTTCAGCTTTAATGATCAGTAGTGTAACTTAATTCTCAAGAAAGAGAATAACAAAGGCGCTAATAACTACCGTGGCAATCCTGTCGCCAACTTTGATTTGAAATTAACAAATTTTGTTCGTAGAAAATCCCGTTCTACTCGTGGTCACAGTTCGCTGTAGAACCGATGTTTCAGACATGATCGCTATGGGTACTTGCTTCCTTCAGACAACCAAACTACAGCTTTTCTCAGTAGCTAAACGAATAGTTCTAATCGTGTGACTTCCCTGTAGATCTGTGATGAATGACGGTCTTCGGCAGGCTCATTTGCCTTTGCACTTTAGACATGGTTGCTAACTTCTTTTATATTTGAGCAGATGATGGCTACCAATCTGTTAGGCCTTTGTCAGTCACACCACCTTTGTCTTTAGTAAATCTCATTCTCCTCCAGTTCCAAAGAGCTTGATCCAATGTGTGTGGGTGGACTTCATCTTGGGTGGAGACACCTAGTAACCTAAGGACAGAAGGAACCAATTTTCGCCCTTAATTTATCTGATATTCACCTGCTAATAATGTTGCCATGGACACTGGAATCTAACCCCCCTCCACGTTAAGCGTTTGCGCACTGAATATCTTTTAGTCTTAATAACAGTACACAGACAATTTTCAATAATCTAGACAGGCATTCTCTCAGAAACAGAGAATGGCTGCTGAACAGCTAATCAGATTATATGTTTACAGCTTTTGTTGTTGTTGTATAACGCAGATGCCAAAAACGCTCCTTTGTAAAAGAATTTCAGAATAATTCTTAGTGTGACAATATCTGGTAACTGTAACCTTTGAATCGATAATCTTGTCGTCAGGCTTGTTCATTCCGCATTACTATAGATCTTGCAAGCAAATCAAGGAAAATGTCTCTGCCTCTCACCATCTTCGTGTTTTCAGGTGGCAGTAGTTCTCTTGTACAGACTTACTTTATTTTTCCTTTCCGCAGCTGTCAATTTTTCGGCCCAGTACTGGGCTAAGTCAAAAGCTTCAGGCTTGTTTAGCCAGAGGCCATCTAGGAAGCAACATGCAAGACAGTTTCGGCATGCTAGAAGATGTTCCATGATTTGCAGCTGTCCACAGTCGCACGTACTGTAATCATGTCGTATTAGGCCCAATTTATCAGATTGATTTCTGATACTTTTTAGCATTTTCCATGACTTTTAGTTTAATTCAACGTAACTTGGTGGATGTTCTGAAACAGAGTAACCGGCAGGTGGCTCATTGGTTACACGTCTCGGTCACCTCTTGTTCGCATTGACGGCACTTTGAACAGTGGACGTTACATTTGAGATGTGTTACGACCCGTGGCTTTACCCTTCATTCGATCCCTGCGAAACCCTACATTTCAGCAGGATAGTGCACGACCGCATGTTGCAGGTCCTCTACGGGCCTTCCTGGATACAGAAAATGTTCGACTGCTGCCCTGGCTAACACATTCTCCAGATCTCTCACCTACTGAAAACGTCTGGTCAATGGTGGCCGAGCAACTGGCTCGTCACAATACGCCAGTCACTACTCTTAATGAACTGTGGTATCGCGTTGAAGCGGCATGGGCAGCTGTACCTGTGCACGCCATCCAACCTCTGTTTGACTCAATGCCCAGTCGTATCAAGGCCGTTATTACGTCCAGAGGTGGTTGTTCTGGGTACTGATTTCTCAGGATCTATGCACCCAAATTGCGTGAAAATGTAATCACATGTCATTTCTAGTATAATATATTTGTCCATTGAATACCCGTTTATCATCTGCATTTCTTCTTGGTGTAGCAATTTTAATGGCCAGTAATATAAAACTTCGTCTCTCGTTTTTCTGTCTTCAACTACCACACCAGACTGGTCAACAAAGGACTGAATAGAAGCCTGCTAATCGATTTTACATAACACCAGAATTTCCTCGGGTTCTTCGCCAGATCTTTTGCTAAGGTGTGACGGTAGTAGTTGTTGTATGCGTCGCGCACAGATCTTTTCACAGACGCCAGAATCACTACTAACCTACTTCGCTTGTCGTCATTTGCGCGTTCCCTTTTGAACCGACAGTGCAACACCCTCTGCTTTCTCAGAATCCACCGAATTTCGTTATTAAACCATGGTGGGTCTTTTCCATTCTTCATCCACTTACTAGGCACATAACCTCCAGACCACGATTTACAATCTGCTTAAACTTTGCCCACAATTCCTCTACATGCATCTTACTGGAACCAAGTGATATCAAGTCACTAAGTGAGATGCTAACAACTGCTTATCTGCTCTGTCTAGCAGAAATACTCTCCTAGCCTTCTTGATTGGTTTATTAACCATCGTAATTATAATTGCTGTAATGACATCATTATCGCTAATCCCCGATTCTTTATCGACATTTTCGACCGAGCGAGGTGTCGCAGTGGTTAGCACACTGGACTCGCATTAGGGAGGACGACGGACCAAACACGCGTCCGGCCATCCAGATTTATGTTTTCCACGATTTACCTAAATCACTTCAGCCAAATACCGGGATGGTTCCTTTCAAATGGCACGGCCGGCATCCTTCCCCACCGTTCCCTAATCCGAGCTTGTGCTCCGTCTCTGGTGACTTCGTTGTCGAGGGTACGTTAAACACTAATGTCCTCCTCCCTCCTGACATTTTCTATAAGGTCCGGCCTATTTGTAGCTACAAGGTGTCTAAGACATTTCCATTGTATGTGGGTTGCCGAGCTAGCTGCTCAAGACAGTTTTCAGAATTTGCCTGACCATCTATCTGTACGTCCCGCAATGAATCCATAGACATCCGAGTCTATACTCGGTAGGTTAGAGTCACCTCCAGCCAGTATTGCATGATCTGGGTATTTACGCGCTATTGACCGTAGAGTTTATTTGAATGACCGTAGGACTGTCACAGCGGAATCGGGTGGCCGGTGAAAACCTCCGACAACTAACTTTGTATCACCTCCACCTGTTATACACGACCAGATAACTTAATTGTCACAGTCAAATTCGATCTCAATAGAGGCAATATTTTTGTCAGCTGCAGTAAACGCTCCCCTCCTATGGCTTCTATCTATCTTCCCGAAATAAGTTCCACGATTCGCTAAATACCTCAGAGCTTTCCACTTTGCGTTTCAGCCAACCCTCGGTTCCAAGAACAATTTGCGCCCTTGATCTTTCCTGGAGGGCAGTTAATTCGGGAACTTTATTACGAATACTTCGACAGCTTACTGATAATGTTATGATAGTCGAAATGTCTTTATATTGAACGCCGTTTGACTTCCCTTGCTGCCTATCAACTTGGGAGTGTTCATCAGAATACTTCAAACTACAGCGTAGCCTAAAATACCCTCATGTGCACTCCACAAGTACTCTGCTACTCGAGTAGCTGCTTCCTTTACGTGGTGCACCTCTGATCTACCAAGAGGAGTTCGATTCCACATTTGCTGAATGAAAGTTTCCGTCCTTGCAAATTGGCAAACGGGAACCATTGGCGTCGTTCTGGTAAAAGGCTGTCTCATTTACTGAGTGTCAACATCTTCTCAATCAGCTCCTTAGCGTGATTAGCGAACATTGCCACATGTCTTTTGCAATCAGATTGATTGCACTACCCTTGTCGTTGCATTTCTCTTTTGACGCTTATTCCATGAAGTCTTTCTACTTCATTTTTCGTTGCTTCAACACTTGCGTTTTAACTTAGAAGACGTTAACCATTTTGCGTTTCTTTGTGTCTTACTTTATTCCGTCTGTCATGCGGGCTTAATCAATGACCTGTTTATATAAACACCGACGAAAACAGCTAAAATGCAGGCCAGGTCAGAGGCAGAGTGGAAACACGAAGCGCTGAGAACAGATTACTGGAATCCGGGTTGACATCTCCAGTTGCAGTGCTTCGTTTACCGCTGTCACCATACCACAGACAAAAGCTATTTGCATGATGCAGAGCGAGACTCGGCTCGGACATAGGGTTGCATTCTGTGTTGTTCAGCGATAAGTCGCGAGTATCTTTGTGGCGATCAGACGATGCCAACGTGTCCGTAGGCAACATGGTGCAATGTCACACACAATTGGATACTGAATGCTGGTCATTGAGTAGCAAGTCTTGTAAACACTGTTGTCACTCCCTTCTTGACCTGGGTACCAAATGGCATATCTCAACCCATATAATGCAAGACCCAACACTATTGATCACACGACAAGCGCCGGCTGGTGTGGCCGAGCGGTTCAAGGTGCTTCAGTCTGGAACCGCGCGACCGCTACGGTCGCAGGTTCAAATCCTGCCTCGGGCATGGATGTGTGTGACGTCCTTAGGTTAGTTAGGTTTAAGTAGTTCTAAGTTCTAGGGGACTGATGACCTCAGATGTTAAGTCCCATAGTGCTCGTGCCATTTGAACCACACGACCAACGCCTTGAGGATTGTACAGATCCTTGAGTGGTCAGCTGAGTCCCCTGCCATCCAGGAATGCGATGGGAAGCCTCAAGCCTGCCTCAAGCCAGCCTGAAGCCTGCAATCTTCATGAAATGACACAGCACATGTATCATGTAACAGGCATGGCAAAAATTTCCTGAAGTTGACATTTGGAAGCTGCTTCTTTCATGCCACAATGGATATACGCTTTTGTGCCGTGTCCTGGCGTTCAAGATCTGTGTAGTCAATATGTAACATGGTTCAAAGACCCGATACGCAATGTCATTGCACCTAGTATCACAAAACGTCTTAACCAGTGTGACACCTTTACCAGTCGTTTACATCACGTTTACTCCATTTCATAATGTTAGAAAAAATAACAATCAAACGAGACTGCCTCTATTGACTGTACCAAACGTAAATAAAAAAATGATTACAAACTTGGCTTCACGAATTGTTCGTGTTTCCTCGAATGCGTAAAGGAAAGTGAAACATTTAAGAGGATGCTCATACCACAAATTAATACACGTGTTTATTATGTAAAAAGCACTGAACTGTTTTTACAAGCTGAATAATTTATCTTTGCGAAAACATAAAAGAAGCGCACCTTCTCTACTGTAGGCCTGCAACCTAATCTTTTTTCGTAAATTATATGTAGCCAGCTTTGTCCAGCCTCTATTTAATCAATGTCTATGATTCGATGTTGTTTTCCTGCTTTGATTCCAAGTGTCTTTTCTTTATACTGTGAGGGCAGAAGGCACGGCTGCTGGTCGCATTTCGGCGGACTTACAATTTCAAGAGAATTTGTTTAAGAACGGAAAATTAGTGAACTTCCGTTCTATATCTTCCATTCCCCTAATCTAAAAAAAAAAAAAAAGTGTTCAAATGTGTGTGAATTCCTAAGGTGCCAAAATGCTGAGGTCATCGGTCCCTAGGCTTACACACTACTTAAACTAACTTATGCTAAGAACAATACACACACCCATGCCCGAGGGAGGACTCGAACCTCCGGCGGGAAGAGCCGCGCAGTCCGTGACATGATGCCTCGAAACGCGTGGCCGTCCACGCGGCCTCTAATAACAAAATGAGCGAAATAATCAATTGTTATAGCTCTTGAGTCCAGTTCGGGGGAAGTGGGGCTTAAATTCGTAATCACGCATTCTCGTTAAAGCTTTCCATAGCTAATCTAGTGCAGACGTGAGTGTGTTCCCTCGTGCAAGACTATGTCCGATATCTTTCTGTACCCCTGTGCAATACACAATCCGACAGCGATGAGGTGTTGCTGTGTGCAAACAAAATTCAATCCATGACCGGAACGTAGCTACCTTAAACAGCTGGATGCTGGTATTACAATGCCAGCAGGGGCTTGTCGCTCAAGCCTAGTGCTGAAGGTGCTGAGTCCACATTGCCCGTTTGACATCATCCGTTCATGGTAAGCCAAAGACACAGGGCACTATTTATCCCATTACCACTGGGACAGATCGAATGCAATGAGGCCGTTTGGAATCCATGCGATGGAGAGCTCTGAGATATTACAAGTGAATGGATTTAAGTTCCAAAGCCAGGGGATCCTCTGGCTACTACAGAGGTCCAGGTTAATTTTAGACTTAAAGGTGGTGCAAGAAGAATTATAAATCAGACTACTCTTTTAAAGCTAAATTTTGTGAGATTTTATATCGCTACCCGGATTTTATTTAATGTTTACACTAATGATGCGAAGCAGAGTGACTTCATTGGCAAGTCAGTCATTTTCCCCGAACGTACCCTCAGCATAGGACTTACAGACGAATTACTAAGCGGAATTGTTTGGTACTCTGAGGGTGCTGGAGGAGATGAGACTACATCATGGTAATTATCTGATTCTCAAGTGTCCTTCTTGCTGTTGGACAGATGTATCAAGCGGATAGGTAGATCCAAGAAGCTCTTCTTCTCATGCAAATGCGGAAGAAGGAAATTTGCCTGGTTCTGGGGCACATAGGGATCCGGGGAAATGAATTTGCCGATGCTTCTACCAAGGAAGTTTGCTCTCTCCAAACTCATGTTCACTGTGCAATTCCCCTGCAGGCAGTCACCACATACGTGGTGGGGAACGTCAATGGCTGCAAGTGAGGAGCAATATGCTGCGGCCTATGAATCCTACAGTGCGATCGTGACTTACTCCTTCCGACGGCGACGAGATGAAGAAATGGCCCTGAGGAGGCTATAAGTGGGACAGTGTCCAGGGACACACGTGTTTCTATTACAGAGGGAGTTCCCATCTGTGTGTCAAAGATGCAGAACGTAGGTGTCGATACAAAAACGAGTACATTTTATTGGATGAACTGACGGCAGATCTGTGTTCCCCACAGGACCTGTCCTCTATTTTAAAGGACGATGAGACGAGTGTGTTACTGCTTTTAGGACTTTTGTGTTGTCAGGGCTCTTTCCCGGAGTGTTGGCTGTGGGATGTTACTGTGTTGCAGAGTACCTTAGTCACCTATTATTTCTAAGTAGTTACCCAGCCACAGTTTTTTGGCACCTTGTAAATGTATGTATCCTCATCTTCTACAACTGGTTTTATCCACAGTTATTGTGCCGTGTTTTTTTATTTGCATATTATGGATTGTCTTCTATGATCCACCATCTGTCAATGTTGTATTTTAAAGAGGTGTTTCTAGTGCTTTGTTTGTTCTTACAGTTTGTTTTAAGTATTGGCTGTGGGATATTGGTGTGTTGCAGAGTGCCTGCGTCATCTATCATTTCTAAGCAGCAACCCATCCACAATTTTCTGGCCCCTTATAAATATGTGTCCTCTTCTCCTACAATTGATTTTATATACAGTTATTGTGCTGTGTTTTTTACTTGCATATTACGGATAGTCTTCTGTGATCTTCCGTATGTCAAATTGTCTTTTAAAGAGTTGTGTCTTGCGCTTTGTTTGTTCTTCCAGCTTGTTGTAGAATTTATTGTTATTCTGATAGATTTTAACCAATCTCGACTCTATTTATTTCATGCGAGGGTGCTGATGACTTCGTTGTTTATCACCTTTTTTCTGAGTTTCAGTCTTCTGACTGGTTCCATGCGACCCACCACGAATTCCTCTCCTGCGCTAACCTCTTCATCCCAGAGTAGCACTTGAACTTACGTCCTGAAGTATTTGATGGCTGTACAGTCAGTTCCACAAGAAAGTGTACCCATTAATTTTAAATGTGACATCTCTGGTAGTGGTTTCGAATCTGTAATTAATGCACTTTTGCAGAGCGCTAGATAAACAGTCTGAGAGTTGAATTTTTTTGTCGGTTGCAGTTTAAAATGAGTGCAAAATATCTGAAGCGTCACGAGGCAGTGTTCCTTGTAAATCATCCAAACAGACCAAAGCTTTCATATGGAGGCGCTACTAAAATTCTTAGAAAGTCAAAGACATTCGTTGTGAATTGGGCAAACGATTTTTAGAAGTTGGAAAGGTGCATGATTTACCGGAGAGACGTCTGGGGCGCCAAGCTACAATCGATAATGATGGTAATTGGATTAACTAGTAGGTAAATGTGCAATTAGCAGTAACATGTATTTCACTGTAAACATATATTTATTATAGTTTCATTTATTTCATACAGATAACGGCGTACACTCTTGTGGAACTGACTGTATTCAAATCTCTGTCTTGCCCTACACTTCTTACCCTCTACAGTCCCATCTAGTACCACGGAGGTTATCCCCTGTTACCTTAACATATGACCTACCATCCTGTCTCTTCTCCAGTTTTATGTTCTTTCCTTCGCCAATTCTACAAAGAACCACCTGTTTCCTTATTCCATTAGTCTACCTAATTTTCAATATTCTTCTGTTGTCCCACATCTCAAACTCTTCGAGTCTTTTATGTTCCGATTTTCCATTACCATATAATGCTGTGCTCCAAACGTACGATATCAGAAATTCCTTAAGACCCTTGTTACGCCAGTAGCTTCTCCTGACCAGGAATGCACTCTTTGCCTGCTTTGTGTCCTCACTGCTTCGTCAGTCATGGGTCATTTTGCTTTCAAGGCACCATACTTCCTTAACTCCGTCTACCTCGGGATCCCCAACTTTGATGTTAAGTTTCCCGCTGTCCTCATTTCTGCTACATCTCATTACCGCAGATGGCAGAATAGCACAGGTTGATTCCATCTAATGGAACATACGAATTGTGTTCAGCCATGTGTACCCACCCCAGCATGCCTTTCGTTTTGCCGCGTAGCCACTCACCATCTGAAACGCTCTCAATCTTATTCTTATGTCACTTAGCTTTGGAAAAGAAAATAAGGGTCAAGTCGACCTCTCGTCAATAGTATAGTGTAACAGAAATAGGTAACCCTAGCTTTCTTGACGCCTCAGCTTGTATGCACGGAAATTCTTACCCTAACAGAACCTCTTTACAAAAATAACATCGAATGCACTCTCCCCAACGATCCTAAAACGTTACCCTTCCTGCTCTCAACATACGCAAATGTTCTCACAGCTATGTAGAGGCTCCTATATCCCAGCACTAAATATGTAGCATTATGATTGGCTCTTACAGAGTTTACCCAAAGAAATTACTGATGCCGTCGGTATTGAAGCACCATCCACCTATTCTTTCTAGACCTTTCAGAGGTAAAATTGTTTTGCACAGATCGCTAAATTGCATTGACAGTTAAACCCACAAAGTTGTCTACAGATCATAAAATACATACTAAACTCACAAGAATATTGGAAACCAGGATGATATTTACCACTATAACTACAATTAAATATTACAATTGCTGCTACAGTCTGACACCGATCAATGTACAGTTAATATTCTCTCTTGACGACCTTGCTTCAGTATGTATAGCGTATATAATTTCCCACGCAAAAAACCTCTCTCATACCCTCGCGGTTATCGATGTGCTGAATCTATTTGTCCTTCATGATGGTACACACAGTCATCCTCTCTAGTCATGCCATAACGTAAACCATACTAACTTTACAATACAATATATGCACATTTACACAAACAGTGCAGTTATCTTTTATATCTGTACAGCACCCGAAAAAATTATCGTATGCCTACACTCACATAGGCTATATGTCACGATGCTCCCCAGTCCTAGGAAAGCACCGTCCACCTTTTCTTTCTTTTTACAGACGTGACATTCAGCTGCAATAAACTATTTTACACTGTTCGCCATATTACACTGACAACTAAATCTCGCAAAGAGCAATACATATCGTCAAATACATAAAGACACCTAATTATTTAAACTGTCCTGCCACTCGTGCCAAGAGCTTGAATATTAGTCTGTGAAACCGACCTCCAACTCAACAATATATCAACGAGTACTGTGTCGATGTAGTAAACATACAATTCCTACCCTATGCCATACAAAATCACCCCTTTTACATCAGGAAGCCCTCACTCAATCAAAGTCACGCTCAGAACTGATGGTCAAAGACACACTCGTTTCCCCTCGGTACAAACGCGCTGCTGTTTCTGGTCCATATCTGCCTGCTTGCTTACTTTTCTACACCCATCTCCAGACTCTGGGATTATAAGAGCACACCTATTTTCGCTATAATATTATATGATTTTCACGGTACTTCTCGATATCAAGCACACAGCAGTAGCCCCCCCAATCGCTCACACAACTTAATTCCCAAGATATAGACTGGAAATTATTTCTCTAAGAAAACCAAATTTAGCTAGGTCGAGCATGCTCTAGACCACTGAATAACTAGAAAAAAACAAATGAAAAATGATATTTCCACCCGTGAATACCGATCTCGCTGAGGTAACAGATTCCAAATCATCCCTACAATTTACAAGCCAACTAAGGTCTTTCCCATGTCTAGAAAACAGGCAAACGTGTCTTCCACATGCCAGATGCACATACCACAATCGATCTTCTCTCAACTAAATAAAGGCCCAAAATGTGCAGAAGCAGTCAACCGAACAATTTACATGGGAGGGAATAACAGTCCAGCGCAAACGCACCTCCATACACAATGTTCTCAAATTTCCACTCGATCGCGAAAGCTGCCCATCTTACGAGCACGGTCTCATTTGAACTTCATTCAACAATGAGCGAAGCATTGGAAATACACCATGCTGTCGGCAGTGGCTGTAGAAATATAAATATCACTACCTTTCTTATTACTCTATATACTCTTCCCTTTGATATCACAGCACTCCAAGTCAAATCTATACCCTCCTTACGACTGGACATAGTCATTTCCTTTACACAAACACGTACTTTATAAACCTGATGCTCAACTGTGGACCTATCACGCATCCTCTACTACTAAGTATAATACTTCGTCAATGCATGATTGCCCACCATATCACATAATACTCACCCAAAATCAACTATGTGCGTGCATTTCTCTTAGTTTTCTTCCTGCGAGTGCTACTACCGTGTCTTAGAAAGAGAGGCGTAATTGGCCAGATGCTAGAAAAAAAAGAAAAAAAAAACTCGATCGAAACTACTGCATGTTACTGTCACAAGCGATCTTAATTCTGCAGGTGCACAAAAGTATCAGTGTTAAAAGCTATACACCCTTTACTAATCGAGGTGTGACATTATCTCTGAATGAGGCTGTTTTTTCAAGACAAATACCATGAAAGTGATCATAGGAATGTGTATTATCAGCCCACGATGCAACCTAGTAATAAAATTACCGCATTTGAAAGTCAATCGGCTATGGAACGTGGTATGTAAGTGGTATTTGCGACTCCCTCACACAGACCAAGCTAGATAATTCTATAGTATTTGTAGTACATTCTGTCTCAAGACCATATGAGAGGTTCAGCGATATATCCACTGAGTTATAGGCGACGACTGATTGAGAAGGAACACAAACAGTAGTAGTAGTAGTAGACGATGTGATCGTGAGAAAATGTGCACTAGCTTCCCTGATCTCTAGTGTCACGCTATTCGCTAGACATGATGTCCGTCATTCGTTTCCGGTCTTTCCATTCAAGCTCATACCTGCATTTGATCCTATTGACAGTTCCTTTAGTTATAACAACCACTACTGAATCATATTCCTGGCACTGTCATATCTCGAAAGTAGTGATCTTTCTCGAACCTAGCTGCTACAGTAAAATTCCAACACAGTTTTAGTCACTCCCTACACATCTTGCAACTCCTCCCTTTTCTACAACTTTCCGCACGTTATCGCTCTGGTTTAAGCCTGAACTGAGCAAACGTCGGAGAAAGACATATCCACCACCTTCTGCAACCCATGTTGAAAAAGGGCGACCTTAGTCAGTGCAACAGGACCTTGTTTTGACCATTCGTCCGCAATGCGCGGAATGTGGTATGTCCACATACTACATACATGACTACAGATCCGTGCCCATTCAAACCAGTCAGCCCAACATGCTATCATCGTTATTCTCTACCCCTTAACAGAGAAACATTACGAACTATAAAAGCTCATCCCATTTAGAAGTCAACTAGGCACTGATGCTGGCGCAATGACGCACAGCTGCGCTGCAGTCCAGCATGGAGAGAGAGATTTTACAATACTCCTTAGAATAGCGCAGCGTGCAGCCATCCAAGCATTCCTAGAGGTATACACACTCCCTCTGCGAATTTACAGCTCAAACTGCTGCTGCTACTGCCTCCTGTGTCTTACCACAGAAACCATAACACACCACACATCTGCTGATTTTTAAATAAAAGACAGTTACAACATAAACAAACTGGACGACTTTTATAGTGTTGGCGTAGGTCTCCAAACTACAGTCTGAAGGTGATTTACAAGCTTTACATTTAGATTCGTCCGTCACACTGACGGAATAGCTGACGACTATGCGTTCCCTTTCGACTGATTCCTCATATTGCATGCATGTACACGATCACTGTTTCGCTGCTAGCAACCCACAGAAGTTGCTGTACATCCACCAAAACTTTTTCCCCAACCAAACGATCCATATCAGTCAATCATTATGTGATAACCAATGCAGGGATGGGATGGAAAAGACACCATCCATGTACTCTAATAATAAACATCACACTTGATAGAGTGAAGAATTTTGCACTAAGTTCAACAGTGGCCAATCATGTGACTGCATGTTTCCCCAATTTCAGTATCATAGCTAAACCGTGCCCTCTCCACTATGCGAGTATCATTGCGAACATGGATCGATGATTGTGCAGTACATCGATTCAGTCTTAATTTTTGAACACATAAATCATCAAAGTATACCAGACAGTGCTCCACATATTTCTAACACCTCGAGCATAGTGTTTAAGTCATCACACTGTCATTGACCAACCAGCCCTGCAGAACAGTTAGCGAATTAATCTGTAACCGACCAGAAGAAGACCGCTACACTCCATGTCTCGTGAATGAACTGAGCTTTCCGAGTCCTAACCCATCCAAGTGCATGAGACTTCTCGAGATGAGACCATGTCGAGGAGCTTAACACTCCTTATCGATGTATAGTAACAGATTTCAAAGTGCCATCATGTAATAGCAGACGGTTAAGAAGAACAAGAAACTACTGATTTTTATACGCGATGGAGCCCCAGACACATGGAGTTCGACGCATTTTTACGTAAATCAACCAAGCTATCAACTCTAAAGTATTGTTCTACAGTCTAGGATCAGCACCTGGAAGGTATTCGTAAGAGAGAGAACATAAACAAAAGCACTCCTAAGGACACAACGATCTGCACTTAAAATGGGCATATAATGTTAAATCGCATGCGTTTCCGACCTATCAGGCATATGAAATATTGTTATTAATATTCCAACGTGATAAATATATTTCAAGTGCATGATATACATCCCTCTTCCCGATTTCCCTACGATAAACTACCTTATTGAACCATAAAACGAAAAACAAACTACTTCCGTAAAACACATGCTCTGCACGATATGAGCACAATATAGTTTCCCTGATACATACAGTGTTCACTGTTCACATCCGATCACCGTTCAAAAATTATATGATGCCTGAATCAAAATGGTTCTAATGGCTCTGAGCACTATAGGACTCAACATCTGAGGTCATCAGTCCCCTAGAACTTAGAACTCCTTAACCAAACTAACCTAATGACATCACACACATCCACGCCCGAGGCAGGATTCGAACCTGCGACCGTAGCGGTCGCGCGGTTCCAGACTGAAGCGCCTAGAACCGCTCGGCCACACTGGACGGCGATGCCTGCATCAGCCCTATATAAAATGATCCTTAGTAGCAGGCTATACATCCTACAAGGAAACAGATAAACGCATAGCAGCAGCATCAGACATGTGAAAATTACAAGTCATTCCTATGTAAACCGCACATGCGTCAGGCTGTTGTGTACTCAGGAATTGCAGCACCTCACAAGCTCCTATAGCTAACTTAGTTATGATGCTGAAGTCTCAATTTTACACCCAGGATGCGACAGAGAGGATCGCATGATTCTAAGTTCTTTTAGACGAATGCGTCACGTTTAATCACACATGAGATGGAAGTCCTCTGATGACCGACAGGTTTACCGTTAACCATCGCACGTAGACAGTGCTTTAAACCACAAACAGAACAATGTGGCTGTATATGAGTAGAACGCAGGCTATGTCACGCGACTGATTCATCTGGACAGAACACTGGAAAAGAAATTGACCTGCAGCGACTTCTTCTCTAGAATGAATCAGTCAACCATTAAATCGTACCAAGTTACGGTTCTATCTCAATCGATCACACCGTCAACTTTCTGTTATCCTTTAACGCAGATGCAAGTAAGTTTAGACGTGAATCGTTCTCTGTCCTCTTGAAAAGCATCAAATACAGTAGTCAACTTGCGTGTACCACTGGTACTTCAACAGGCATACAGTATAATACTGCCTCGACGGAAAAAAATTGACTACCTCCCTTATTGCATTCGTTTTGATGCCGTCGTTTTCCCGGATTCGTCCTGTTGCGGCATACTTGCTCCCATGTACAAACTGCTTGGCGCATTTCGGTGTATATTCTGTCAATTTATATCTATTCCGTCGTCATTTTTCTCAATTATATCGATTTTAAGTCGGATCTATCCATACGACCATGACATAACATCTCGTTCTGTGTTCTAAAATTTCCTGTAAATGTAGCACAGCCGCCAACACCTAGCCCAAATGCACTGATTGGGAGGCGTAATATAGCACTATACTCAACTGTATCTAATCACCTCCACATTCGGAGAGCGTTTGCCCTGTTTTCTGCATGTCTGTGTATACGCATGCCTCAGGCCCGGCTCCCAGGACACAGCACCACCTGCTTGGAATTTGAACTTTGAGCCATTTTTCTGGGGGAGGGGGGGCGCGGCATTTTCCCCCCAAAATTCAAACTTCCCGCCAAAATCCGCTATCTTGAATGACGACACAACCGCCGTCTTGATGGCGTCATCTCCGCCATCTTGGATGACGTCATCGCCGCCATCTTGGATAACGGTTCTTTCGAATGGGAACGCCCTTGCCCCAATACTCACGAGACAGCGTAAATTTCAGAGGGATTGATTTCATTATAGGCATTACATACTAGTTTTCCAGATTAAGTTGTTTAATCTTTCTTTGGATTACAGTAAAACTGATTAAGCACACCATTTGCAGTTTTCCCTTGCTTTCAGCCGTTCGCAGTACCAGCACAGCAAGGCCGTTTTGGTTATGTTACAAGGCCAGATCAGTCAATCATCCAGACTGTTGCTCCTGCAAGTACTGAAAAATTTGCTTCCCCTTTTCAGGAACAACATGTTTGTCTGGCCTCTCAACAGATACCGCTCCGTTGTGGTTGCACCTTCTGTGTCCCTGAGGCCCGCAAGCCTTCCCACCAACGGCAAGGTCCATGGTTCATGGAGGGAGGAAAAAAGCAGTAGTACAAACTAAAATGTATTTTATAATAACTCTAGTTAACTTTCACTGTCAATGATCTCCTAATATGGCCACTATAAAAGTACTTGTATGTCACAATCTCCAACACTCACGTAGCACGACCTCCACGCCAACTATTGCTTTGAGAGCTAAAGTGACTGCTTCTATGCACTACATTAGTAGAGGTACGTTAGTGTACCATTAGATGTATCTGTCTTGCAACAGCATCGCTGATACCATGCGTGTAGTAGCGCCAGTATGTATTATCCTCATTGCTCTTAGTGTTGAGTTGAGTCCCGCGGATGGTCGGAAATGAAGGTGCATCCGCACAGAAAGTACAAAGAACCGCCGCCACTCTTACATATAGAATTGTGGTGTCTGTTCTGTCGGACACAAGAACTGAAACTACCGTTCTCAAAGCCTCCATAACAAAATTTGTCAGTAAAAATGTCACTCAGTTGTTATTAGATTTTTATTGTTAATCTTTATTTATTACAATTTTCTTTTGTATTCTGGGTTTATATTTATACTTCCCATAAATAACACCACAATATTTTTATTTAAAATAAATGTTTTACTTTGAACATAACGACGTTTGGAACTGTAATCTGGATATAACGATCTTTGGAAATGTTTTGGTTTAAAATGATGGATACAAATGAAATAATAGACATTTCATAGTATTTATTCCTGTTCCAACATTATTAGTGGCCACTAGAAAAAATAACGTAGAACGTACCTACTAATTAAGTGTTTTTGAACAACTGCTGTCAACGTTACATTAAAATAGCGCATAATTATGAGATCACTGCTTTTTACTCCAAATGCTAATCTGCTCTTCAGCGTCATCAGGTAGCTCTTCGACATCAGATTCTTCATACAGTTTAGCTCCAGACTACTGTTTGAAGACATTCTTGTAGAATAAAGGTTCATTAATATCCATCCAGCCTGGTCCATAGTTGTTCTGTAAAAGGATTGTTAGATCATTGATTTTTTCTTGTTTTAGCATAACACCTTTATGTATCTCTGCTGGTTTTACTCCCAACCCTTCTTGCAGATACTTTTACCACATCGACATAACGATCTTTGGAAATGTTTTGGTTTTAAAATGATGGATTCAAATGAAATAATAGACATTTCATAGTATTTATTCCTGTTCCAAAATTATTAATGGCCACTAGAAAGAATAACGTAAAACGCACCTTCTAATTAATTGTTTTTGAACAACTGCTGTCAACGTTATATTAAAATAGCACATCGCTGATACCATGCTAAAGGCTACGCCAATTAAAAAAAAGTTAGTGAAATGGAGGTTTCAGGAAGAAACCTGTTACGTGTAGTAGCGCCCGTATCTATTATCCTCATTGCTCTTAGCACATTCTGTTCTTAGCGCACGTCATGATAATCACTGGGGTTCAAAATAGTGCTTTTTGAACGTAATTCTTTTTGAATCTCGCCAAATATCTGCTACTCATTGATACGTATCTGCACCAAAATCCAACTTGACGGGTAGTGCATTGAAGCAGTCACTTTAGCTCTCAAAGCAACAGTTGGCGTGGAGGTCGTGTTACATGAGTGTTGGAGATTGTGACATACAAGTATTTTTATAGTGGCCATTTTAGGAGATCATTGACAATGAAAGTAAGTACAAATAGAGTTATTATAAAGTCAATTTGAGTTTGTACACTTTGTTCCCCTTGAATAGTAGTAGTGTTCTGACCTTGCAGTTTAATTAATTATGTTTTTGAAGGCTCAAGTTGAAAGTGCCATGAGAGAGCATTTTAAGAGATGTCTTCCAGTCAGCAACATTTACACTTGATCGAAGTTTGTGGATAGCCCCAAAGTTTCCGATAATGTCATGATAATCACTGGGGTTCAAAATAGTGCTTTTTGAAAGTAATTCTTTTTGAATATCGCCAAGCATCTGCTACTCATTGATACGTATCTGCACCAAAATCCAACTTGACAGGTATACCAACATGAAAAATATAAAAACAGCAAGCTAAACATTAATATAATGTTAAGATATATTCTAGGTACGACTTGACAGGTGTACTGAAAAAAAAAGGGTTTTGGAAAAGTATATTTTTGAGACCATTAATTATGCACTGCATGTAACGGTTTTAGGTTCTATATTGCAGTCGGAATTTAATGTCTGCTGAAACTACGGCCATCATGGATGTAACGGAATCTAGAACTTTAGACAAACTTTGGAGCTATAACAGAAATAACAGCTACTGGAACTTGAAGCGCGCTCTTTCGACATATAAAAAAGTTAATAAGGGAAAAATGGATTTAACGTTTTTTTGGAAACGGGCGACTCAGTTCTCTATTTTAATCTGTTTTGAAGGTGAAACTGATTGCTGTCGTATGTGGAAGTTCCAGTAGTTATATGACTCATGGGGCGCTCCAACGTGACGCATCTAAGGTAATATGCTTACAAAAACGAAGTAGTGTGGAAAAGTTTAATTTGGAACTTTTAATAAGTGCATTAAGCTTAATGAGAATGGACTAACCCACAACCTTAAGGCAAAGAAAGTGAGTCTAAGGATAATACGCTAGTTAATTACGGTAACATTTTTATTCTTGTTTATCCCATCGGCAAATGATTCCGGACTAATCCCCCATTCGGATCTGCGGGGAAGGACTGTCAATGGGGAGGTGCCAATGACAAAAAGATCGGATCATCAACGAAAGGAACGTGTTAGGGATAGAAAATCTGAAAAGGGATATGCCAAGGCTCAATCTAGATGTAGTGGGAGTCAGTGAAGCGAAACGGCAAGAAGCTGAGGATTTATGGTCAGGAGTAGAGGGTAATATTAACAGCATCAGAAAATGGTATGAGGGAGTAGGATTCATCGTGAATAGGAAGATAGGCAGAGAGTGTGTTACTATGAACAGCTCCGTAACACTGTTGTTCTCATTTGAATCGACAGCAAACCAACACCGACAACAACAGTTCAGGTATACATTCCGACGTTACAAGCGGAAGATAAAGAGTCAGAGAAAATATATAACCATATTGAACGGGTAGTTCTGTGCGTAAAGAGAAATGAAAATCTGATAGTCTTGGGGGACTGGAATGTGGTTATAGGTAAAGGAGTAGAAGGATGGGTTACGGGAGGGGGGGGGGGGGGGGGGGTAGTCGGAATAGGAGAGGAGAAAGACGAATAAAGTTGAGCAGTAAATTTCAGCTAGTTGTAGCAAATACTCTGTTCAAGAATTACGAGAGGAGAAAGTACACTTATCAAAGGCCAGGAGATGAAGGAAGATTTCAGATAAATTACATCATTGCAGATACAGAGTTCCGAATGAGACACTGGATTGTAAGGCGTACTCAGGAGCAGATATAGACTCGGATCACAATTTACTAACGATGAAGAGCAGGCTGAAGTTTAAGAGACTGGTCCGAGAGAATCAATGTGAAAAGAAGTGAGATCCAGAAATGCTAAGCACTGAAGAGATAAGTTTGACGTTCTCTGAAGCTATAGATACTGCAATAATGAATATCTCGGTAGGCAGTTCAGTTGAAGAGGATTGGAAATCTCTAAAAACGGCATTCACATTAGTTGGAAAGAAAAAAAATAGGTACAAAGAAGGGAACATCGAAGATATCAAGGGTAAGAAAAGAAATAATTGAGCTGATTGACGAAGGAAGGAAGTACAAAAATGCTCAGGGAAAATCAGGAATACAGAACTACAAGTCACTTAGGAAGGAAATAAACAGTAAGTGCAGGGAAGTTAAGACGACAAGGCCGAAGGGAAAAGGAAAAGAAATAGAAAAAGAAATGATTGTCAGAAGGATTAACTCAGAAAAGTCAGAACAACCGTAGGTGAAATTAAAAGCAAGGACGCCAACATTAAGAGTGAAATGGGAATTCCACTGTTAAATGCAGATGAGAGAGCGGATGGACGGAAGGAGTACATTGGAGGCCTGTATGGGGGTGGTGGGGGTGGGGGGAGGGGGGGAGGACTTGTCTGATGACGTGATGGAGGAAGGAGCAGGAGTCTACAGGGAAGAGATATGGGATCCAGTATTTAAAAGAGCTTTGGGCGACTTAAGTTCAGATAAGGCAGAAAGGACAGATATCTTTCCACCGGAATTTCTTAAATCATAGGAGTATGTAGCTACAAAAGGGCTATTCACGCTGGTGTGTAAGAAATGTGAGTGGGGCGATATATCATCTGACTTCCGGAAAAAAATCATCCACACAATTCTGGAGATAGCTAGAGCCGACAAGTGCGAGAACTATCGATCAGTCAGCTTAACAGCTCATGCGTCCAAGTTGCTGATAACAATAATATACAGAAGAATGGAAAAGAAAACCAAGGGTCTGTTAGATGATGAGCACTTTCACTTTAGGAAAGGTAAAGGCACCAGAGAGGCAGTTCTGCTAGTGCGGTTGATGATGGAAGCAAGACTGAAGAAAAATCAAGACACGTTCACAAGATTTGTGGACCTGAAATAAGCATTCAGTAATCTAAAATGGTGCAAAATGTTCGAATTTCTGAGAAAAATAGGGGTAAACTATAGGGAAAGAAAAGTAATATGCAATATGTAGAAGAACAAAGAGGGAACAATAACACTTGAAGCCGAAGAACCAAATGCTCAGATTAAAACGGGTTTGTCACACGGATGTAGACTTTCCCCCTACTATTGAATCTATTTACCGAAAAAGTAGCGAGTGAAATAAAAGAAAGGTTGAAGAGTGGGATTAAAATTCAAGGTGAAAGGATATGATATCAGTGATAAGATTCGCTGATAACGGTGCTATCCTCAGTGGAAGAGAAGAATTGCGGGATGTATTGAATGGAATGAACAGTCTGATGAGTTCAGATTATGGTTTGAGAGTAAATCGAAGCACGACGAAGGTAATGAGAAGTAGAAATAATAATAGCGAGAAACTTAATATCAGAATTTGGGATCAAGGAGTAGACGAAGTTAAGGAATGCTGAAACCTAGGCAGCAAAATAACCAATAATTGGCGGTGTAAGGAGAACAAAAACAGCAGACTAGCATAGGAAAAACGGGCATTCCTGGCCAAGAGAAGTCTATTAGTGTTGTAAATAGATCTTAATTTGAGGAAGAAATTTCTGACAATGTACGTCTGGAACACACCATTGTTTGGAAGTGAAACATGGCCTGTGGGAAACCGGAACAGAAGAAACAGAAAGGAAGATACGGAAAGCACTGACAAGGAGAAGGGACAGAATGATAGGACATGTGCTAAGACATCAGGGAATAACTTCCATGGTACTAGAGAGAGTTCTAGAGAGTCGACACTGTAGAGCAAACGGATATTGGGATACATTCAGCGAATATTGAGAATGTAGGCCGCAAGTACTACTATGAGAAGGAAAGGTTAAAAAATACATGAATCTTGGAAGAAAGGTGCACTTCAAGAACTGAATGGATTTGAAAAACAGGGAACTGAGTAAAAGATTGTCAGTAATAACTTCGCATCATGAGTTAAATGTCAAAATCCACACTTGCATTGAAAAATTACATCGGCATCAGTAACAAAAATAACAAAAAAGAAATCACAAAGGCATGCGGCCATAAAGATTCTTAAAAATCTGTTTATATTGTTTAGTGTTCGACATGCTCTCTGTCAATTGGAACACGTGTTTGAAGTCTCTGGGGCAAGGACTTTTGGATAGACAGATGACTTTCCATACAATTGCACATGTTGCTACACTGTGATGTTTTAAAGCTCCTTGTGTCGTAGGAACTTATGCGTAGACTTCATCTTCGAGTTTACCCCCAAAGAAAAACGTTCCGTGGAATCAAGCGAACGTGCAGGCCAGATAGTAACGCATACATCTACCCAACCACAAGAAACAAGCTCGGTGAGAGCTTTCCTAGGCAGAAACGAGTAGTGATCCGAGCACACACCGGGCTGACACGAAATACACCCACTTATTTCAAGTGGTACATCTGGAGTATCTGGGTAGTAAAGGTACGGGCTACTAAATATGAGCCCACGTATCCAGAATAATAGAAGTTTCAAGAATTAGCTAGCAAGTAGAACAATAGTCCCTTGGCGCTTGACTGGTACAGCGTTAGAGTACGTCACTGTACATCTACATCTGCATCTACATACATGCTCTGCAAGTCACCGTACGGTGCGTCACGGAGGGTACCCTGTACCACTACTAGTCGCTTCGTTTCCTGCTGCACTTGCAGACAGAACGAGGGAAAAATGACCTATATGCCTCCATATGCCCTAATTTCTCGTATCTTATCTTTGTGGTCCTTACGCGAAATATATGCTGGCGGCAGTAGGATCGTTCAGCATTCAGCTGCAAATACCGGTTCTCTAAATTTTCTCAGTAGTGTTCCTCGAAGAGAACGTCTCTTCCACTCCAGAGATTCCCATTTGAGTTGCCGAAGCACCTCTGTAACTCTTCCGTGTTGTTCGGAAGCACCAGTAACAAATCTAGCAGCCCAACTCTGAATAGCGTTGATATCTTCCTTTAAGCCGACCCGCTGCGGATCCCAGACACTCGTGCACTACTCAAGTATAGGTCGCACTGGAGTCCTATATGCGGTCTCCAGTACAGATGAACCATACCTTTCTAAAATTCTCCCAGTAAACCGAAGTCGACCATTCGCCTTCGCTGCTACGGTCTTCACATGCTCGTTGCGTTTCATATCGCTCTGCAACGTTACGCCCAGATATTGAGACGACATCATTGTGTCAAGAAGGACACTACCAACGCTGTATCCGACCAATGAGGATTTATTTTTCCTACTCGTCGCAGTAACTTACATTTTCCATTCATCACTCCAAATAGAAATTTTTTCTAAGTCATCTTATATCGTCTTAGCGCCATTCATCTTCGACACATTCTCGTACACCACAACATCATCAGTAAACAGTCGCAGATTGCTGTTTTCCCTATCCACCAGACCATCTTTATATATATAATTCTACAGTACGTGTGTATGTCACTGAACTCCTCCTAAACGGCTGGACCGATTTGAATGAAGTTTTTTGTATGTGTTCGGGTGGCGCCCTGGATGGTTTGGGTTCACAAATCCGCCCGGCAGATGGCGCTGCAGTCGGTATCTAGGATATTTATCTATACTGCAACAAAACGGCTGGATCGACTTGAATGAATTTTTGTGTATGCATTCAAGTGGAGGCCTGGAAAATTTACATTCTTAAATCAGCATGGTACGTGGCGTTGCATTTTTGTGTGCAATATTGAGCGTATTATATTCACATATAAGTTACATGCATAGGATTTCGTTTATTTTTCGACATTTTGAGTGTATTATATTATGCGAGTTTCGTTATTTTGACATTTTCATTTTTTGTACGGTGTCTTTTGATATTTCAGGTGTCGCATTTCAGTGAATATTAAGTGTATTATATTCACATATTAGTTACGTACATAAAACAAAGACACGGCTTCGTGGACGAGGAGGAAACATTGTCGACGGACTCGGAATTCACAATTAGTCCAGAGCCGTCGGTTAAATAGATCGGCAGAAGATCAATTGATGGACAGTGAAAATTTAATAAACCAGGCTGCAAATTCAATTCGTGTTTTCAAATGACATCATTTTGAGCAACAAAAATCTTTCAGAATGAGGATGGTCGCAATTTTCAAACAACGTTTAAGATTCAGGGCCAAGTGTATCATCAAATTGGTTCTTTAATGCCGATGGAAATGGAAATGTCGTGTGGCTAGGGCCTCCCGTTGGGTAGACCGTTCGCCTGGTGCAGTTCTTTCGATTTGACGCCACTTCGGCGACCTGCGTGTCGATGGGGATGAAATGATGATGATTAGGATAACACAACACCCCGTCCCTGAGCGGAGAAAATCTCCGGCTCAGCCGGGAATCGAACCCGGGCCCTTAGGATTGACAGTCTGTTACGCTGACCACTCAGCTACCGGGGGCGGACTCAAAATTTAGGCAAATCTACTTCATGGGCGATGAGGAGCAGCAAATAAACGCACGCTGCCAGTACAAACATATCGAGCAGATGGAGGAGCGAGAAATTGTGAGTATTTTAGAACCGTTTTTACAGAATCACAACCAGTTGGTCCGATTGTCCAATATCGTTTCAGACAAAAAAATGTTCAAAAGTGTGTGAAATCTTATGGAACTTAACTGTTGTGGTCATCAGTCCCTAAGCTTACACACTACTTAACCTAAATTATCCTAAGGACAAACACACAGACCCATGCCCGAGGGAGGGACTCGAACCTCCGTCGGGACCAGCCGTACAGCCGTTTCAGACAGAATGCAAAACGACAACTACACGATCGTCATCAAAGCAGACAAAGTACCATCTGGGCAGCACGCGGGCCGATACAATGCACCGACCATTAATGAAGTTGCAGTTGTTATGGTTGGCGACGCATTTGAACGTCGAGATACACGAATCCAACGCAGAGATAACACAGTGCATACGATTGAAGACTGTCATCGCAGTTACGACGCTTTGCAATATCCACTGATATTTTGGGAAGGAGAAGATGGATAACATTTAAATATCAAACAAAGAAATCCAGCAACAGGTACAATCTACACATGTCATTAATATCTTATTTTTATGCACGATTAATTTCTTTTTGTCTTAATTATATTTTTACTTTGCAGGTGCAGAAACCAGCAAGAAAGCATATCGGTTGATGATTCGTGCCAATGAAGACAATAATATTCTCCGATGCCGCCAGCTGTTCATCAATATATCGTTGATATGTATGCGAAAATTGAAAGCGAGCGATTACGATACGTCAGGTATAATCAAGCGAAACTTCGAGCTGAGGAATACATTCATTTTCGTGATGCTATTGTTGGTAACGTAGATGGAACATCTAATTTCAACGACATCGGTACTTCATATATACTTCCATCATATATTGATAGCCCACATCATTGCATTCTGTTGAATGGCAAAAACGAGGTTTGCCACACGCCCATATTTGATTTGGTTGGTCGACAAAATACTGTCTGAAGAAATTGATAAAATTATCTCAGCTGAAATTCCGGGTCGGAATATCGATCAAGAATTGTATGAGATCGTTACCGCTAACTTGATCCATGGTCCATGCGGTGCTATAAACACGACGGCGCTTGCACGGAAAATGGAAAATGTACGAAATGTTTTCCAAAAAATTGTATAAATGATACAATCACTAATATCGATAGTTATCCATTGTTTCGTCGTAGAGACACTGACCATGGTGGTCAATCACATCAATTACGCGTGTCAAACGGTACAACAGTTGACATTGACAATCACTGGGTGGTTTCGTATTCACCATTGCTGCGTAAAATCTACAAATCACACATAAACATTGAGCTATGCAGTTCGGTGAAGTCCATAAGGGCAGTGATATGGCTGTATTTGCTGTTCACAATGTTAGCGAAAACGGTGAAATAACACGGTATCAAATGGGCCGATACATCAGCAACAATGAAGCAGTTCGGCATAGGGTTTTCCGATACACTGTTATACATTTGGCCGTGCACCTTGAAAATGGAAGAGACTGCTCTACAACGTACATCACTTGCCCCAAAAGCCACATTAGTCTTTCGAACTATGCAACCGACCAGGTATTCCCGGTCAATTCACAAAGACATTAATGTATACTGACGTGCCACGATATTTCATATGGAACAAACAGTCAAAAAAGTGGGAACCACGAAAGCGAGGTGTTCCAGTTGAAGGATACAACGGAATATTTACGGGAAATACGTTAGACCGATTATACACAGTCCATCCAAAGCAACACGAATGTTTCTTCTTGCGTATATTGTTGGTTAATGTTCCTGGACCGACGTCGTTCCAATACTTGCGAACAGTCAATGACATTTTGAACGACGCATATCATGATGCGTGTCGCGAATTACATTTGCTGGAAGATGACAACCATTGGGATATTACACTTGCAGATGCAGCATTGAGTTCCTCACCTCATCAAATTCGCCAATTATTTGCCATACTATTGACGACATGTTTTCCATCTCAAGCTTCTGTCCTCTGGGACAAATATAAAGATTCCATGAACGACGACATTCTGCATCGCATTCGGATCGCTGATCAAGATACCAATATCGATTTTTCGCCGGAAATATATAACGAGGCGCTAATAAAGATTGAAGATATTTGCATTCTAATTTCGAATATGCTGCTCATTCATTTTGGTATGCCCTCACCTAACCGCCCAGCAACAGACATCATTAACAGCGAGATTCAGCGCGTACAACAGTTCAATACGGTCTCTTTAACTACTGTCGTTGAAAATTATGAGCAACTACTCGCTGATGAACAAAAGAATGTATACGATCGAATTAATTTGTCAATTGCAGCAGAACAAGGTGGATTCTTTTTTTTGGACGCACCAGTTGGCACTGGACAAACGTTTCTCATCTCACTAATACTTGTGCGCATTCGATCACAAAAGCATATTGCGTTAGCAATTGCTTCATCAGCTATTGCAGCCACTTTGCTTGATGGCGGACGGAATGCACATTCAGCACTCAAGTTGCCGTTGAACATTCACACAAATCCAGAGGCAGTGTGCAATTTAAAAAAGTATTCCGGTATGGCTATGTTATCATGTGGGATGAATGCACTATGACCCACAAGCATTCACCTGAAGCTCTCGATAGAATGATGAGAAATCTAAATAATAACACCAGGCTTTTCGGTGGTGCCTTACTACTGCTGTCCGGTGATTTTAGACAGACAATGCCGGTCATTCCACGCGCTATATATGCGGATGAATAAAACAATCTTATCTATGGCAAAATGTCAGTACATTACGTCTTAACACAAATATACGTGTTCAACTGCAAAACGATCCATTGGCACTATAATTCTCCGAGCAATTGCTCAATATTGGAACTGGAACAATACCATTGCATGGAGACACACAAAGCATCAAATTGCCAGACAATTTCTGCAACATGGTAAATACGAAAGACGTTTTGATTGAAAGCATATTTCCAGATTTACAAGATATTTTAGCCGTGAACGAGCTATGTTAGCCGTAAAAAATATCGATGTTGACGCTATTAACTTCAAAATACAACAGTCACTGCCCGGCAATGAGATATTGTTCCAGTCGATTGACACTGTTACCAATCCTGACGAAGCAGTCAACTATCCTCTTGAATTTTTGAATTCGCTGGATTTACCAGGAATGTCACCACATAACTTGCGATTAAAAATTGGCTTACCTATCATTTTGCTTCGGAATTTAAATGCACCTAAGCGATACAACGGTACAAGATTAGTCATAAAAAAAATTATGGGCAATGTTCTTGAAGCTATAATTTTGAACGACAAATTTGAAGGTGAAGTTGTTCTCCTGCCATGAATCCCAATGATCCCTCCAGCCGGCTGGAGTGGCCGAGCGGTTCTAGGCGCTACATTCTGGAACCGCGCGACCGCTACGGTTGCAGGTTCGAATCCTGCCGCGGGCATGGATGTGTGTGATGTCCTTAGGTTAGTTAGGTTGAAGTAGTTCTAAGTTCTAGAGGACTGATGACCACAGATGTTAAGTCCCATAGTGCTCAGAGCCATTTGATCCCTCCAGACTTACCCATTCCATTCAGACGTCTGCAATTTCCAATTCGCTTGGCATTTGCCGTGACTGTTAATGTGTCACAAGGTCAAACAATGTCGATTTGTGGGTTGGATCTAGAAAATCCGGTCTTTTCACATGAACAATTATATGTGGCGTGTTTTCGCTTTGGAAAACCGTCAAGTTTATTCATTTATACTCCTCGGGAATTGACTAAATATATTGATCATCAACTCGCATTAAGATAAAATTAAACAAACATTATTGATTATAACGAATTGCTTTTAGAAAAATTGAGGATATTTGAAAATAAAGATAATGAAGTTATTGCATTATTGGTATTTCATTTCATACTTTGTTTAATATCCTAAGCGCTTGAAATATCATGCAGGACAACGTCTGTCGGGTCCGCTAGTTTAGGTATATAAAAAATAATAATAGTCCTACGAAACTAAACTGGGACACTGGTGACGATGCTCTTGTCTCTGACGAACACTAGTCGAGAGTCGAGGACAACATACTGGCTTCTATTACTTAAGAAGACTTCGAGGCACTCACATATCTGAGTAATTCCGTATGCTCGTACCTTCGTTAGCGCTCTGCAGTGGGGTACCGTGTCGTCCAATGCTTTTCGGAAATCTAGGAATATGGAATCTGCCTGTTACCTTTCATCCATAGTTGGCAGTAAACCATGAGAGAAAGGGGCAAGCTGAGTTTTACACGAGCGATGCTTTCTAAAACCGCGCTGATTCGTGGACATTAGCTTTCCGAACTCTAGAAAATTTATTATGTTGTAAGTCAGAATATATTCTAGAATTCTTTAGAAAACCGATGTTAAGGATATTGGTCTGTAATTCTGCGGGTCCGTACATTCAAATGTCCTTGGAATGATTGCAGGCGGTGTCCCGCAAGGCGAAGAGCTTGGAGTCGTTGTCGAAATCTAGTCCATTGTGACACGTGTCATGGTGGTAGCTACAATGGCCTCACCCAGACCTCAGAACGATACCAAACGCTATATGTCGATAATCAACCAAAACTTGGATTTAGTTCGTACTATGCGCTGTCGTCCGGCAGAACGAGCGTAAACGTTAATTTAAAATTAACGCTAGAACGACGGAGCACATCAAAAGCATAACTGTAACTAACACATGTTGCTTCCGTGGGGAAGCTTTAGATTCTCGCCCCCTTGGTCCCAGGCTCAAACCTCAATGACACAAATTGTTTTACTGTACTATGTGTGAAAGTGTTATACGGGACAACACGCTTATGACATGTAAAAGGACAATGTTCTCTAAGAAGTCCGCTTTCGCTTAATTTTTTTGAATCTAGTAGACCTATAGAGGACATTTTTAGTTTCAAAGAATACACACTGGAGCGCCAAAGACACTGATATAGGCATGCATATCGAAATACGTGCAACGGTCTTGCCACCGTGGATACACCGGTTCCCGTCAGATCACTGAAGTTAAGCGCTGTCGGGCGTGGCCGGCACTTGGACGAGTGCCCATCCGAGCCGCCATACCCTGTTGCCATTTTTCGGGGTGCACTCGGCCTCGTGATGCCAATTGAGGAGATACTCGACCGAATAGTGGCGGCACCGGTCACAGACAACCATCGTAACGACCGGGAGAGCGGCTGCTGATCACACTCCCCTCCTATCCTCATCCTCAGGTGCGGATGACACGGTGGTCGGACGGTCCCTGACGGCCCACTTGTCGCCTGAAGACGGAGTGCTGCTGTTGTATTGAAATACAGATATATAAACAGGCACAATCGGAGCTGCGGTCACCAACGCCTATATAAGGCAACAAATGTCTGACGCAGTTGTTGGATCGGTTACTGCTGCTACAATGGCAGGTTATCAATATGTAAGTGAGTTTGAACGTGGTGTTACAGTCGGCGCACGAGCGATGGGACACAGCATCTCCGAGGCAGCGATGAAGTGGGAATGTTCCCGTATGACCGTTTCACGAGTGTACCGCGATTGTCAGGAATCCGGTAAAATATTAAATCTCTGACATCGCTGCGACAGGAAAAAGATCCTGCAACAACGGGACCAACGACGACTGAAGAGAATCGTGACAGAAGTGCAACCCTTCCGCAGATTGCTGCAGATTTCAATGCTGAGCAATCAGCAAGTGTCAGCGTGCGAAACATTCCGGCCCACTTGTGTAACCTTGATGAATGCATGACACAAAGCCTTATGGGGCCCGTCAACACCGACATTGAACTGTTGATGACTGGAGACATGTTGGCTGGTCTGACGAGTCTCGCTTCAAATTATATCGAGTGGATGGACTTATAAGGGTATGGGAACAACCTCATGAATCTATAGACCCTGCATGTCAGCAGGGGACTGTTCAAGCTGGTGGAGGCTCTGTAATGGTGTGGGGCATGTGCAGTTGGAGTGATATGGGACCCCTGATACGTCTAGGCACGACTGTGACAAGTGACACTTATGTAAGAATCCTGCCTGATCACCTGCATCCATTCATATCCATTGTGCATTCCGACGGACTTGGGCAGTTCCGGCCGACCGCGGTGGCCACGCGGTTCTAGGCGCTGCAGTCCGGTACCGCGGGACTGCTACGGTCGCAGGTTCGAATCCTGCCTCGGGCATGGATGTGTGTGATGTCCTTATGTTAGTTAGGTTTAATTAGTTCTAAGTTCTAGGCGACTGATGACCTCAGATGATAAGTTCCATAGTGCTCAGAGCCATTTGAACCATTTTAGGCAGTTTCAGCAGGACGATGCGACACCCCACACGTCCAGAATTGCTACAGAGTGGCTCCAGTAACACTCTCCTGAGATCAAACACTTCCGCTGGCCACCAAGATCCCCAGACATGAACATTATTGAGCGTATCTGGGATGCTTTGCAACGTGCTGTTCAGAAGAGATCTCCACCATCTCGTACTCTTATGGATTTATGGACAGCCCTGCAGGATTAATGGTGTCAGTTCCCTCCATAATTATCCATAACTACTTCAGACATCAGTCGAGTCCATGCCACGTCATATTGCGGCACTTCTGTGTGCTCGCGGGGGCCTTACGCGATATTAGGCAGGTGTACCAGTTTGTTTGGCTCTTCAGTGTACAGTCAGAACAGGAAAATAGATAAACAACTGCATCACAAGTGCGGAAATAATAGTAACAATAATAATTAAACCAGCAGGAGTGGCCGTGCGTTTCTAGGCGCTACAGACTGGAACCGAGCGACCGCTCCGGTCGGAGGTTCGAATCCTACCTCGGACATGGATGTGTGTGATGTCCTTATGTTAGTTAGGTTTAATTAGTTCTAAGTTCTAGGCGACTGATGACTTCAGAAGTTAAGTCGCATAGTGCTCAGAGCCATTTGAACCATTTGAATAATAATTAACTTTGAGGTTCGCCGATGACATTGTAATTCTGTCAGAGAAAGCAAAGGACTTGGAAGAGCAGTTGAATGGAATGGACAGTGTCTTGAGGATATAATATGAACATCAACAAAAGCAAAACGAAGATAATGGAATGTAGTCGAATTAAGTCGGGTGATGCTGAGGGAATTAGATTAGGAAATGAGACGCTTAAAGTAGTAAAGGAGTTTTGCTATTTGGGGAGCAAAATAACTGGTGATGGTCGAAGTAGAGAGGATATAAAATGCAGACTGGCAACGGCAAGGAAAGCATTTCTGAAGAAGAGAAATTTGTTAACATCGAGTATAGATTTAAGTGTCAGGAATTCGTTTCTGAGAGTATTTGTATGGAGTGTAGCCATGTACGGAAGTGAAACATGGACGATAAATAGTTTGGACAAGAAGAGACTAGAAGCTTTCGAAATGTGGTGCTACAGAAGAATGCTGAAGATTAGATGGGTAGATCATGTAACTAATGAGGAGGTATTGAATAGACTTGGGGAGAAGAGGAGTTTGTGGCACAACTTGACAAGAAGAAGGGACCGGTTGGTAGGATATGTTCTGAGGCATCAAGTGATCACAAAAGTAGCATTAGAGGGCAGCGTAGAGGGTAAAAATCGTAGAGGGAGACCAAGAGATGAATACACTAAGCAGATTCAGAAGGATATAGGCTGCAGTAAGTACTGTGAGACGAAGAAGCTTGCACAGGGTAGAGTAGCATGGAGAGCTACATCAAACCAGTCTCAGGACTGAAGACCACAACAACAACAATAATTAATAACAAACAAAATGATAAGATCAATAATAAGTACACAGCGTTCAACTAACGAAGCGAAAGCAGACTCCCAAAAGAACATAGCTACAATCTCCGAATAGTCATTTTATATCAAAGGAAATTTTTCTCACAGCTTCACACATAGACAGTTAAAAAAATTATAATCATTGGGTTTGAACGCCTTCTGGTGTTACATTTAATTACTGTTTATGCGTGTTCTACTGGACGGCAGCACACAGCACGAACTAAATCTGTGTTTCGGTTCATTCGCTATTGAACATACAACGTTTGGTACAGATCTGGATGCCTGACATCTGGAGGTTTTGGTGTAATGTACCGAGTCCGCGGGGAAGACCAGCGTTGGACGGGTGAGGATCCGAATGCGGCGACTGGCGGATTGCCATGGCGAGGCTGTTATGCTCAGACAAGGGAGTTCCGTATAGAAGTCCGTATAGAAGGAACGGACTGTCGGCCCTTGGCCATGGAGCGACTGGAGCGACTCCTGACGTACAACCCCCAGGTCTGCCGGCCGCGACCTGTACATCCAGGTCACGGTGGGCTACAAGCCACGTGACTGGGGACAACAACGTAGTGCAGCTGGCAGCGGCCCCTGAGGCGAAACTCGGACCGATACGAAGCGTGTCGACCGCTAAAGATTGGGAGGAAAACAGTCCCGGGTGATTATGTGAAAAAATGGCTCTGAGCACTATGGGAACATCTGTGGTCATCAGGCCCCTAGAACTTAGAACTACTTAAACCTAACTAACCTAAGGGCATCACACACATCCATGCGCGAGGCAGGATTCGAACCTGCGACCGGAGCGGTCACGCGTTTCCAGACTGAAGCGCCTAGAACCGCACGGCCACACCTTCCGGCTGATTATGTGAATCACCCGCTAAGACTAAGTGGTAATGCAGCAGCAGCAGGAAATATCTCGTTGACCTGACCAGGTACAGTCACGCTCCGATTAAAGAAATGAGCGTTGCTATGTTGCAGTGCGGGCAAAGAAGGACAGCGCGGAAAATGTCTTCACGGGCGGACGCGACGTCTTGTGGTCAGAGTGATTAAATTTGTTGACGATCAGAAAGAGAAGGGATTTATTGTGTCGGTGGAGAAGGTGACAGACGTGCAGCCAAAATGTTAAAGTCTGGCAACAAGATGGTTTCCAAATTACGGAAGGAGGGATACGAAGCCGGACAGAGGAGAACTTAGATTTCTGCACCAAAGAAGGATCAGTAATGTGTTCAGAATAAGTATTCCAGTGACGATATGGATAAATGTAATATCCAGCAGCAATTTCAAAAATATAAAGAAATACCAAATTTGCGAAAACTAGACAGGTTTTGTCGCACACAAGTGAACCTCAAGTCTAGTAAGGGAAGTCTTAGAAAAGCTGTTCGGTCTATGTGATTTAGTTTTTAACACTAAAGCGCCAAATTGAACTTGTGTTATGCAAACGAGAGAACATTGTTGCAAAACGGGCATACTACACTGGTTTTTTAGGGAAGAATGAAGCATGAGAATCAAAGCAGACAGTGGTTGACTTATAGGAAACCCGGATTCACACACAATACACCGTAAATAAGTATTGTCAAAATGACAGTATGTGAGGAATATTTATCGAATGCAAGTGTCGGCCAGTGTTTAATTCTTGCGCATGTAGACGATAACATGGGTTGATTATCAAGTATTAATTTCTCGTAAATGACTCAAAAACCAAAACATCGCAGTACTACTCCAAAATGGAACATGAAGTATTTTCTTTATTTGTTTCAGAAGAATCACTTTTATCATGACGAAGAAAGGTATGCAAATGTTGAAGTATTTTCTAAATTTGAAACACAGAACTAACTGGCGATAATGGTATTATCCTTTGTAGCAGGTTAATTTGTAAATTATCATACCCACTTTTTCTAACTGGGAAACGCTCTCGTCCATAATCATTGCTAGTGACAAGTCATTCGGTAACGCACAAGGGGAGGCGTGAGTCGACTTTTGAAGTTCGCTATAAGGTGATGGGCAAAACAAAAAGTTAATACGATGATTAAAAGACGCTGCAAAAGGTTAGAGATAAAACAGATATAAGTAATTGAATAAAACAACTACAGTAATTTTGATAAAGACTGAAAAACAAAAAATGTCCAAATAGCAGAAGGGTTTCGAACTCACAATCCCTCATTTGATAAGCCGTGTTGTTGTTGTGGTCTTCAGTCCAGAGACTTGGTTGATGCAGCTCTGTATGCTACTCTGTTCTGTGCAAGCCTTATCATCCCCAAACAACTATTGAAACCTACATCTTTCTGAATCGGATTTGTGTGTTCATCTCTTGGTCTCCCTCTACGATTTTTAACCTCCACTCTTCTCTCAATACTAAATTCGTGATCCTTTGCTGCCTTAGAACATGTCCTACCAACCGATCCCTTCTTCTAGTCAAGTTGTACCACAAATCATCTTCCCCCCAATTCTGTTCAGTATGTCCTCATTAGTTACGTGATCTGTCCATCTAATCTTCAGCATTCTTCTGTAGCACCACGTTTCGAAAGCTCCTATTCTCTTCTTGTTTGCACTGTTTATCATCCGTGTTTCGCTTCCGTACATGGCTACACTGCATACAAATACTTTCAGAAAAGAGTTCCTGACATTTAAATCTATACTCGATGACAACAAATTTCTCTTCTTCAGAGACGCTTTCCTTGCCATAGCCAGTCTACATTAGGCCTATATATCCTCTCTATTTTGGCCACCCTCAGTTATTTTGCTCCCCAAAGAGCAAAACTCATCAACTATCCTTAAGTGTCTCATTTCCTAATCTAATTCCCTCAGCATCACCTGATTTAATTCGACTGCATACCATTATCCTCGTTTTGTTTTCGTTGATGTTCATCTTATATCCTCCTCTCAAGACACTGTCCATTCTGTTCAGCTGCTCTTCCAGGTCCTTTGCTGTCTGTGACAGAATTACAATGTCCTCGCCAAACCTCAAAGTTTTTATTTCTTCTCTATGGATTCTAATTCCTTCTCTAAAGTTTTCGTTTGTTTCCTTGACTGCTTGTTCGATGTACAGATTGGATGACATCGGAGACAGCCTACAACCCTGTCTCACTCTCGTCTCAGTCACTGCTTAGCTTTCATGCCCCTCGACTCTTATAACTGCCATTTGGTTTCTGTACAAACTGTGAATAGCCTTCGCTCCCTGTATTTTACACCTGCCACCTTCAGAATTTGAGAGAGAGTATTGCATCATTATTGTCAAAAATTTCTTCTAAGTCTACAAATGCTAGAAACGTAGGTTTGCCTTTCCTTAACCTATCTTCTAACATAAATAGTTGATAGGTATACGTTTTATACCTTCATACCCCTTGTGCATCGCCACTACACATGGCAGCACTATAGTTTTTAATGCTTTGGAGTCTAGAGTAATACCCAAGTTCTTTTTGTTGATTACTCACAATGTTTTTTCAATTCGGTATATTTCGAGCATTGTCAGTGTCCAAAACGTTTGATTATAATTGTGATCAGAAATTACTTCGGTATTATTTTCTATAATCCACGTGATCTGGCGGTAGTAGGAAAACAGTCTCACACGTAAAATATTTTCAAACACCTCTATCTGAACAACGTCCTCTCTCCATTAAATAAAAAAAAAACTATGAAGGCGCTGATAATCTCACTTCACAAGTGTGATTAAATAGGAACAGCACATTTACACAGTCCATTAGCGTTGTTAGACAAGTGACAGTTGGAAAACGATATTTGATCTGCTTAGCAAAATAGATACACACCTACCATATCAACACGACGCGAACATCGCATCTAGGTTACAAAATTATATTTTTGTCTTTCGTAAATTTTGTCACTTGTAATCATGTTGATGTGCCTGCTGCGTGTGACACCAGTAACAATATTGTGATGTACGGCACTATTACCCCCCCCCCCCTCCCATCGCCTCCCTGTTTCTCGGGGGTAAGCAAGACGGTGCTGCAGCCGTGGCGAGATTACCACTTCGCTTTGCCGAGTAGTACATTGGATCGCTTCCCTTGATACCCAGAGTCCGTGTAGCAAGCAGGCGAAGAAGGCGCCTTTGTAAGGCGCGTAGTAGGATCATAGGCGCTAGCCGTAAGATAGCAGAAATTCGTCCAGGATATGCGATACACTTTAGTTGTGCATATTTTGTACCAAGTAACTTTTCTTCAATGGAGTAAGGACTTGTCACATAATCTGCAATATTCCCATACCAAACACCTATACTCCACTGTTTCCGATGCACGGCCTGCCTGAGCCAGCGCACATTCTCACAGGCTCAGTAATGGATATTTCTTACAGTCACCTTCCCGTGACGTGTAAGGCTTCATCGGTAAATAGGACTCTGTGAAGAAAGAATCTATTATTCTGATGTTGCAACAAAACCAGTCGACAGAATTTCTTGCCTTTTCCGCGATCTCATTGGTTAATCTGCTGGCGAGTGACACGTGATGCGGATGGATGCTGCTTGCATGCAAAATGTAAACAACGAAGGGCTGACTTATTCCAGAGGAACTCGTAATTTCTCTGGAACAAACACACGAAGCACGAGCTGCAGCTGCCAGGGGCTCTGTTTCGATCGCCCCGCAGGCTTCTTCCTTACCCGCTTAATAGTATTCTAGTGCCTCTATAACAATTTTTTGCACATTCGTTGAATTGTCGTTCTTGTTCGAAACTGTCGCTTGAAATACGTAACGTGAGCATTTAACTAAACAGTTACATTCGCGTTCGTTCCCCACTCTCCTAAAAGAAATAGCATATCTAGTTTAACTTGGTTTTTGAAAGACATATTTTTAAATTACTCAGTACTCTACGCAAGCGAACGACGCAGATGGAATGAAAGCAATATTTCCTGTTTGCTGGCCACGCGTTGGTACAACAGTGTGTTTACTCCTTATCCAACGTGACATGTTTCCTTATTTTTGGGCCGGCCGGAGTGGCCGTGCGGTTCTAGGCGCTACAGTCCGGAGCCGAGCGACCGCTAAGGTCGCAGGTTCGAATCCTGCCTCGGGCATGGATGTGTGTGATGTCCTTAGGTTAGTTAGGTTTAATTAGTTCTAAGTTCTAGGCGACTGATGACCTCAGAAGTTAAATCGCATAGTGCTCAGAGCCATTTGAACCTTATTTTTGGTATGCAACTACGAACTTCCCTATAAGACAGCAACGGCTTCATATTCAAAATAAATAAGTTGTAAGTTCTAAATATTGTAATTACTCCGCAACTACACTGACAGAAAAAATAGCAACACTAAGAAGGAGTTGTGCGTCATAAACGATAGTTGTTAGGCGTGTTTCTACATTTGAAAGTTGATGTCTAGTCAAATTTCGCGACAGTCGCACAAGTGTGTCGTTAGGATCGGCACTATGAGGATCCAAATCAGGTTTCCTTCAAATATACCCAGTAACGGTCGTGAGTGTTAGTTATCTTCGCTGGTGGTCAAGAATGCGGGACAAGAATGCCTTTAAGGCGACAAAGACACCATTACCAACACCTTACTGAATTTGAACGAGATGTGGTGAGGTAAACAGCATTACTATATATGGGGGAGGGGGCAGTTATGTGTTGTGACTGCTTCTCCCCCTTCCCTGCCTCTTGGCTACCCTCATCTGTTCGAACAAAGAGTGATAAATTGTGGAATACAAAGTGGACTTGGTTGTGGGAACAGCTGACGCTTACATTGAGGTACAGTATTGACTGGACAGCGAGGGAGATTTGGGGTAGTAGGTAGACTACAATTTTCGAAAGGATGAATGTGTTGGAGGGTTACGGTAACAAATCAGTCTAAACATTCAGCTATAGTAGTGGGACGGCGGTAGTGGGTGTAGAGAATTAGTGTATTGACTAGGCGGATGAATATAATCCACTTAGGATTCTTTGGAAGATGATGGCCCCAGCACTGACGGGAGCATACGGGAGAGAGCTGCCGGCCGCGGTGGTCTAGTGGTTCTAGGCGCGCAGTCCGGAACCGCGGGACTGCTACGGTCGCAGGTTCGAATCCTGCCTCGGGCATGGATGTGTGTGATGTCCTTAGGTTAGTTAGGTTTAAGTAGTTCTAAGTTCTAGGGGACTGATGACCACAGAAGTTAAGTTCCATAGTGCTCAGAGCCATTTGAACCATTTTGAACGGGAGAGAGCTCATTGCAGGTGTTACATATTGGAGATTTTGCAGGTCTTGACAATCTCTGTGGAGGTTGGGTTTTTTATATTTGGTTACGTGGTATGGACTGTACTCGATACAGCAGAGGCAGCGGATGGCTTAGGGCTGGGCTTTGAACGGTTCGATTTTATGGCGTTAAATGTATAGGGGGACAATTATTGAACTATAAGAAATAAAATCGTCATAACTTCTGAACGGTTTGCGTTATGACGTTCAAACTGCACGGTTGGCCGCGGGGCATGACGGCCATTCGTGTGGTGTGAATATGGTTCGGTTTGGCGGCGAAGCCCAGTTTCATTTGGATGGGTTCGTCGATAAGCAAAATTGGCGCTTTTGGTGGACTGACAATCCGCATTTCGCAATCGAGAAATCTCTATACCCTCAATAGGTGACTGTGTGGTGTGCAATGTCCAGTCACGGAATAATCGATGCGATATTCCTTGATGGCACGGTGACTACTGAATGGCACGTGAAGGTTTTGGAAGATGATTTTGTCCCCATTTTCCGAAGTGACCCTGATTTCAGCAAGATGTGGTTCATGCAAGATGGAACTTTACCCCATATAAGCAGGAGCGTATATGATGTCCTGGAGGAGCGCTTTGGGGACCGCATTCTGGCTCTGAGCTACCCAGAGCCCATTGGCATGGGCCTCGACTGGCCACCATATTCTCGGATCTGAACATATGCGACTCCTTTTTGTGGGGCTATATTAAAGAGAAGGTGTACAGCTATAACCCCAAAACAATTGCTGAGCTGAAAGCAGCCAATCAGGAGGTCATCGACAGCATCGATGAACCGACACTTCAGCGCGTCATCAGAATTTCGCTATTCGTCTGCTCCACATCATCATCAATGATGGCAGGCAGATGGAAGATGTCATAACCTAAATCCTAATACATTTAGTAATGTTTACAGGTTGAAAAAGTGTAGTATGTAATTACGAGGGCAGTTCAATAAGTAATGCATTGAAATACATCAGGTTATTCCCCAATATTTTAGCTACACAACACTATTTTTCAATGTAATCTCCATTCAATGCTATGGCCTTACGCCACCTTGAAATGAGGGCCTGTGTGCCTGCAGGGTACCATTCCACTGGTCGATGTCGGAGCCAACGTCGTATCATTGGGCCAAACATATGGAAATCCGACGGTGCGAGATTGGGGCTGTAGGGTGTATGAGGAAGAACAGTCCACTGAAGTTTTGTGAGCTCCTCTTGGGTGCGAAGACTTGTGTGAGGTCTTGCGTTGTCATGAAGAAGGAGAAGTTCGTTCAGATTTTTGTGCCTACGAACACGCTGAAGTCGTTTCTTCAAATTCTGAAGAGTAGCACAATACATTTCAGAGTTGATCGTTTGACCATGGGGAAGGACATCGAACAGAATAACCCCTTCAGCGTCCCAGAAGACTGTAACCATGACTTTACCGGCTGAGGGTATGGCTTTAAACTTTTTCTTAGTAGGGGAATGGGTGTGGCGCCACTCCATTGATTGCCGTTTTGTTTCAGGTTCGAAGTGATGAACCCATGTTTCATCTCCTGTAACAATCTTTGACAAGAAATTGTCACCCTCAGCCACATGACGAGCAAGAAATTCCGCACAGATGGTTCTCCTTTGCTCTTTATGGTGTTTGGTTAGACAACGAGGGACCCAGCGGGAACAAACCTTTGAATATCCCAACTGGTGAACAATTGTGACAGCACTACCAACAGAGATGTCAAGTTGAGCACTGAGTTGTTTGATGGTGATCCGTCGATCATCTCGAACAAGTGTGTTCGCACGCTCCGCCATTGCAGGAGTCACAGCTGTGCACGGCCGGCCCGTATGTGGGAGATCAGACAGTCTTGCTTGACCTTGCGGCGATGATGACACACGCTTTGCCCAACGACTCACCGTGCTTTTGTCCACTGCCAGATCATCGTAGACATTCTGCAAGCGCCTATGAATATCTGAGATGCCCTGGTTTTCCGACAAAAGAAACTCGATCACTGCCCGTTGTTTGCAACGCACATCCGTTACAGACGCCATTTTAATAGCTCCGTACAGCGCTGCCACCTGTCGGAAGTCAATGAAACTATACGAGACGAAGCGGGAATGTTTGAAAATATTCCACAAGAAATTTCCGGTTTTTTCAACCAAAATTGGCCGAGAAAAAAAATGTGTTGCATTGCTTATTGAACTGCCCTCGTAATATACATTTTTAATATAGTTCAATAACTGTCACCCTGTAAATATTCTGTTTTTGATTAAGGGGTCAATGGAGGCAGGTGATTCTTTGAAAATGCTGACTACCTAGGTGGGATCCTGGATGTTAAGGATGAAATAAAATGATCGTATGGCACTAATGGCCGGGAGTCCCCACATGGGGAAGTTCGGCCGCCAAGTTGCAAGTTTCTTAACTGATGCCACATTGAGCGATTTGCATGCCGATGATGCTGAAATGATCAGGAGAACAACACAACACCCAGTATTCGAGCGAATGAAAGCCGTGACTCAGTCGGGAATCGAAAATGGGCCCATTGTATGACAGTCAGACTCCATGACCACTCAGCAAAGGAGGCGGCCTGTTGTTAAGGATGAAACGATGCCACTGAAATTAATTTGGCTAATCCAGTTAACAGAATATAGAGAGTTCACATTCGCGAGCTTCTTGACTTAATGCTCGACAGTATAATACTTTTGGAATATTCATTCAAATAAGTTAACTAATCTCTTCTAGCTCTCTGTGCCTCTCGTTGCAAGCGTTAGCGCTCCCACGTATTCATGACGAGGACACCGATTTCCGGCTTGTCGTTCCATGCTCGCTTCTTTCGGCTGCCGTCAGAGGCCTCTGACGACAAGTAAATGCGACTGCGGACCATGACAGCCCAATAACATCGTACATATCTCTCTCTCTCTCTCCGTGTGTGTGTGTGTGTGTGTGTGTGTGTGTGTGTGTGCACGCTCGCAATCGGCATCCGCACGTGAGAGGCCTCCGAATGCGGGTGTCAGACGTGGGCCGGCAACACTGCTCCAAATACCAGAGCCACCTGCCAGAATTACAATGGCACAGGTGCATGCTGGAGCTGGGCTCCTCTGCCGGCGGCTCCTGCTCGCCCCCTCCCTCCCACGCACTGCGTCGGCACGTGCTTTTCATAATGCAGCTGCCACGAGTGGCTATTCCACTACACGAATTCCACTCCTAGTATGAACGGTTGTTACTCGGAATAAATTCATGTTACCACAATTAGCTGCTTTGAGTGACTCAGGCTCTAGTGATGACTGTTTTAGAGTCAACGCAAAAATAAGAAAAATCATCTTGGTAAGGATAGATTAATATGTAAAACGTTATGTTGTAGTTAACAACTGTATTGGTCAAGAAATGTTACATCAAAACCTTTTAAAAATGTGGAACTTGCTGATGTACGTCCTACAGCTGTTTATAGACCTGTGTTGTTATGTGCTGTGAAGATCATACGGCACTAGTACAAAAGGTTTTGATGTAAATTTTCTTGACTATTTTACGTGCTAATATGTCCTGCCAAGAAGTTTTTATTGTAATGCACTTTTACGTAGACGTGAAAATTATCCTTCCTACCGAAATCAGTCATCAATAAAGCATTATTCACTAAACCCAGCTTATAGTGATAACACGAAATTCTTCAAATATATTAGAGCTGTGTACCACACCTAAAAAGAAATATTTTATATGTTGCTCTGCCGAACTGATTCTACATTCTAAATCACTCGTTATTTTAATTCAGACATTTTATTTCATTTTTTATTTCCACCACTCACTATAACGTCATAGTAGTTAAATTATCATTTTAAACATAATTTTAATTTCAATATTATCTAACGGTTATTTTCAAAGTTCATTCTTGGTTAATGCTAGCAATGAAGACTTAGAGGTGGAATCCACAAATTACTTAGCATTGATCTGGGTAAGAGATGAAGAAAACGACTACAAAGGCAACACAGAGACGCAGAAGATAGAAGACAACCCATAGGCGTCAGATTTAGGGACGATACGAGTTTAGTAGAAGAATTATTTCTGTTGCCTGTAGTGTTACAACAGAAAAAATTCTATAAAGCGCGTTGACACTAGTGCTGCCAGCTTAGCGGATTTTCCACTAAAACTGTTGGTTCTACCCTCCTTTTAGTGGCGAAATATTGTTTCTAGTGACTGGTGGATTTTATAGTGGTTTAGTAGAATTCAGTTTCAGTTACTGAAAATGCGATCTCTCAATCAGTAAGCTATTTATATGTTTCGAAATATGTTATTTCTACTTTATTTGACTTCAGGAGTATTTAACTTTTACTACGAAGGCAACGGTGATGCATTACAATGTGACATCAAACGAACCATTATAATCGATAGACTACGAGCGAGGAGTCCCTGTAGAATGAATAGTATTTAGTAGCACCTAGTTATAGTTCATTTCACGAGCGAAGGCGCGTTGCGCAGTTCAGCAACCGGTTTCAAACAATGGATGCTCATATGAAGTTTGGAAGGTAGGAGACGAGATACTGGCAGAAGTAAAGCTGTGAGGACGGGGCGTGAGTCGTGCTTGGGTAGCTCAGTTGGTAGAGCCCTTACCCGCGAGAGGCAAAGGTCCCGAATTCGAGTCTCGGTCCGGCACACAGTTTTAATCTGCCAGGAAGTTTCATATCAGCGCACACTCCGCTGCAGAGTGAAAATCTCATTCTGGAAATGTATGCTCACTTACCATAAAAAAGGAAGAAAAAAGAATTGAATTATTCACAGCCATGCATACTAATATACGCGTAGTGGGCCATTTGGGAGAGGTAATTAATCACATTCATGAAACAGATATTGAAAAAGTTCAGCTGCACCGAACTAAGTGCACCTCAGTTATAAAAAGTGTTAGCACCGCATTTCACTGACGTTCTAAAACAAGGTTACGAAGATCAATCATTTAGCTTACTAACTGATGATGGGAAACATAATTTATCCCCTGAATAATAATCAGATCCAGATTATTATTAAAGATTGGAGCTTCATCTACTGATATTGCTGTACATAAATACTTGTGATTGATTATAGTTTATTACACTAAATTACACCAAAGAATACTATCTTGACTTTGCTGAACTGCACGAGTGTAATGCTGAAGGTATTGTCTCTGCTATAAAGAAGACACTTAAACGAAACAACATGCGACTTTAAAATTTAATGGGCATTGGTACAGATAGTGCCTCTGTCATGGTTGGAGTAAATAACGGAGTATTTACGAAATTGGAAGAAGAGGTGCCACAACTGATTTTAGTACGTTGCTTGTGCCATTCATTGCAATTGGCTGTTTCACCTGCACCATGAGAAATTTACGGAGAAATTTGACGTTTTTAATTAAAGAGACATATGGTTGTTTTAGTCGCTCCTCTTCCAGACAATCTCTTTATAAGGAGCTACACAAAACCATCAACGATGGACACAAACCATTAAAAATAGTTCAAGCGTGACAGACAAGGTGGTTGTCAATAGAATCCAAGAATATACACGCAATAGTCAGAACTAAAAAAACATTTTTCCGTAGCTAAAGTGGGCGAAAGGTGTCACACGGCAGAGTTATTGCACGCTATATATACCAACGAGATTAATTACACTTATATTTTATTTTTATATCCAATATTAAATGAACTAAACAGAGTCAATAAATTATTCGAGTCGAAAGATACACATCACACCAAACTCTTTGATGAGTTGACCAACTGGATAGATATGCTTGTCAGGGAAGTTACGTTTTTTGCAAATAAAGTTAATATATTTACTCAAAATATTCGTGATTTCTTCGATCGAAGATGCTATCTGGGATATCGCTTTGAAAAGCAGTTGCTTGAAATGAGAGAAAAAGGATTACCGCAGGAAGATGAAGAAATGTTGCGTAATCGGTTCATAACATTTATAGTAAGTCTGATTGAAGAATTAAAAAACAGGTTACCAGAAAATTTGATGTTGATGAAAAAAATTTCCATAATAAATGTTGAAGAAGCATTTAATCACAACACAGAAATCTAACTGATATAATGGCTCAGTTCAATAAGAGTGCACAATTTACAGCAAGAGTGGATGATCAGTGGCGACAAATTCATGACTAATTCATTTGTTGAACTGGAACGAGACCAAAGAAAAAAAAATTGGAATGAAGTATTGCATTTCAAAGTCGCTCAAGGGGAATCCAGATTTGAGGAATTAGCGACTTTTGCAATTAATCTTCTAAGACTGCCTCATTCCAATGCCGATTTTGAGAGACTATTTAGCAGTGTCAATGTAACAAAAACCTAGCAGAGGAATAGAGCGAAGTTAAATATTTTAGCTGCTATATTAAGAATACGCTGTGATTCGAGGTTGGAAGGAAAATGCTACAACGAATGTGAAATTCCAATAAATGATGTAAAACAAATCGGTACCAAAGAATCAATCTGAAACCGACGATGATGATGATGCAGATAAAAATGATTCATCTAAAGAAGACAAATTCATTTAAATAATTAGCTGTTGTTTACATAACTTTTTGTATGTTTCTGACCTTGTCTTGCTGATTTATTTATTGTTTGTACATTTATGTTCATTTGTGAATATTTAATTACTTAATAATAAAGGTCACTAGTTACCAATATACTTATTGTTTTCTTTCATAATAATTTAAAAAGAAATTAGTGGAAATTTTAGCCATTATGAGAGTAGGGGCATTACTGTTAGTAGTTTTCTGGTGGTTTTTGCACTTGAAACTGGTGGGGAGCTCACTTTAATTGTTGGCAACACTGGCTGACATAGACAGAGTCGGCATTTTTCAGCGGCTGTTGTTCGTCTCTCTGAAAGAGACTGGTGCTAAGCTCTGATCTCACGTGTAAACTGTAATTCGTTTCCTAATGTGTGAGACATAAGTATATCTCTTAACAACATAGTGAAGCTATCATACTGATTACACCGGCTCGTACTTAACTGAGACGTCACACTATTTTCTTCTCAAAAGATTTGAACACTGTCAACGATCCATGACCTGATGCAATGTCATAGGCAGAAAAGTTAAGAAATGTGGTTTCATAGCATATTAGTGCTTTTATCTCAACACACCTGACAAACTTGGACACGGGAGGGACGAAACAAGAAGTAAGTGGAGGCATTTAAAATATTGTGACACAGAAATAACAAACAAGAGGAGAAGTAAGATATGACATGAAGAATATGCGAAGAAACAGCAAGAATGGAAAATCTTACCAGAAGGGATAGCTTGGTGGAAATGTAAAAAAATAAAAAAAAGTAATCTCTGGTAAAGCCATTTTAAATGTCCATCATAAGCTGTCAAATTATTTATACAGATAAACTTTATTTCATCATGTATAACACTGCACGTCAATTTCGGCCTGCGGTCATTTTCAAATGTCAGCAATTACAATGTCAACAAAGTAAAAATGTAAAACACTTTTTGGACATGGTTACACTATACATGTTAAATTGCTGTTACTCTACTTACATTTGCTTCGGAGGAGTATGCGTCATATTTAAAAACTATTTAGTACTATGTGGGAACAGACGGATACACGACGAAAATAAACATATAAATAGTCTGGCACATCATGTACTTCCCACAGGAAAGCATTTTGTGACACGTCAAATAACTGAACTGCTGTTGACAAAGGGATTTTACAACAGAAGATGAGTGACATTGGGAGATGCAATAGAGAAAACAGCAGAGGCTGGCAGTTAGGCAAAGAAGGAAAAAGAGATTCTAAATTTGATGGAGGACGAAAATATGATAATGCAACGAATGAACCGCTCAAAACTGCAAAGCAGGAACGGCGAAAGGGGATATACAAAGCTGTAAAGCCACACATAGCTACAACAAATATAGATAACGCTTTTATGAAAATCAAAGATGCCTTTCGAAAACAGAAAAACAGGTGTAAGAACAAGAACACAGATGACAAGGAAATATAGAGAAGAGCTACACAAAGGAAAAACTTGAAGCTAATATTATGGAAAGAAAAGAGGTGGTGTGTACTCGAAGCAAACATTTTCCAAACTTACCCTCTTATTGCTCGTGGTCGAATTTACAGTTTTTAAATATCAATATATTTCATTTAATTAATTAGGCTCAATTATATTTATTGGGCAAATATGTATTTGCGGCAAAGCAATCTTACAGCTCTTTCTTCTCTGATCATTGGCTACCTCTTACTGATCGCTATTTGTCATAGGTTTATTTTGTATACGAATTTGATCTTATTTACTTTTTAGTTAAATAACTGGAATGAAATAGCACCAGTTGCTAGCAATTTACCTTGATAAGGGAAAGAGTGACTTAATACTGTTACAAGATCGATGCTTAGATAATTTCATATACAGATCGTATTTATTTCCCAAAGACACACCTCACTGTCTCAATTACTCTTATGCTCAACACACAAACAGAGATCTGAGTTACATTTGGTAAACAAATCTTGCAGTTTCAGTTATAGTAATTATTACCAGCCGGGATTTTCTTGGTCTCTTACAACTGAATCAAGTGCGTCACACTGTTAGATAGTAAGGGGATATATGCAATGGAATAAATTACAGCCAACACATCCTGATGCAATGGTATGTAAAACACTATGTATCTAACAATGATAAAATAAACTTCAATACATAAAGATAAGGCTTAGGAAATGAAATCCAGCAACTCACTGGTTACCGTCCGAAAAATAACGCAGCATATAATCAGAGAGGTCTACGATGACTCTTGTTATAACAAGTAAATGAAAATTTATCGACGTAGCCTTGTTAAGTAGAACGTGCAAATATGGCCTAGCTATTCCGAAATTTAGAACGACCACAGGCATTACAGATAACTACCCCACAAGGAAAACATAGCAAATTCAAACACTTCAGAAGCCCAACAAAGCTCAGAACTGATAGGAATTTTATCAGTTTTCAACTATGACTTGGATATGCAATCTGTCTCTACGTTTACTCTAATCAAACTTAATCTACTGTGAACTGTATCGTGGCGAACTGCTGAAGTGAACTGGTACAAGTAACACTGGAAGCTAACTCACATAGAAACCAAGTTAAGTATGAAATTTTGTCATATTTAAACAATCTAAATTCCACCACCATTCCTTGTGCAATAAAGATTGCACCTATTAAATGATTTAAAATGGCACCATGTGCCTCTGCGCAATGTACACATTTAGAGGGCCACACGTCGCAAAGACTATGGTACTGCTGCTCATCACAATGGAACTACAAAAAAAAATCATTTTATGTTCAAAATTACTCTCAGTGAAAAGCTAGCTTCCTCAGCAGTGGCCAAAACATTGAATAAGGCCACACAACAATGATTACTGGGGCAAAAGTAGTGGCTATCACCAAACTAGTACAAAGAAAAACTTCTAAACATTGGAAAATGATACCCGGAATTTATCTCATCTCTATGTAAATCACGAATGACAATTGTTGCGGTTAATACTTCTGCACAAATACATTGAAATCTTAGTTGCAATGGTTGTTATACATGTGGGTGAGAAATGTTAATCGTTCCATAGTCATAAAGGAAGAGCTCGCGAAAAATTGAAATAAGCCCCACTAAAACATTCGGACTAGTCTTCTAAGGGATTTACCAATAACTGGTGACTGCTGAAGGTGCTGGAAACTTTGTGATTGAATCGTTTGTGGCTCTCGAGTGATTTTGCGGTGCAGTGCGCCAAGCACGAACAAAGGAAACATTAGTAAAATTTACACAAATCAATTAACCAGCTCATGAAAATGAAGCACCGTCCTTCCTCTGTGAAAAGAAAGACGTTTAGTTAATGATTGACGAGGGCACTATGCTGGTTGCCAGTACCTCGTGTTAACGGTCATAACTTCGTAAGTTCAGCCATCTATTGAGACAAAATTACTACAGTTGCCACATCTCCCAACGTTTCCCTATCTATAATTACTTTAAATACGACATTTTGTCCGGGAGCTACAGTGATATAACACATTTTTACCACGTTATCCCACCATACCCTGATACCAACGTGGACACTACGCTCTCTGGGACCTCCTTCTGCATACAGCCTAAGATGGCCTTCCCAGTGACCAATGTTCTCCCCGTCTGAACCACTATGAGGGTGAAGGGTACCATTGACTGAACGCCTGGACGGCCTCTCAGACCGTCGGCATGATGTGAAAGCTCTGTTATTCTCTTTGCAAAGCCTTATACACTGGCTACTATTTGCAAAATCACCACCTGTTACTCATCTTTTGTTAGTTCTACAGTTTCAACAGCCCATAAACAATCACACTTTCAATCACTCATTTACATGGGAAGGTAAAGGTAGGACACAGGAAGTATGACTAGTAAAACAAAATACAGCAAATTTTCCTTTCCAGATCCAGATGGCCATGGCGTGATAAAATCATTGTACGTAGCCGCTTCTTGCGCCATTTCAACCTGCATTATTCTTTATTGAGCAAAGGCCCTCGCCTACATTCCAAGAGCCAATGACCGACGTTAAGAAGATTCTTCGAGAAGCTTTTGAACTTGACAGAAGAGGCAATGACCGTGAAGTCGTTCACCTCCAGTGAACTGAAGTGAATAAATACGCGAGACGCAGTGGGCCCGAGAAGAGAAGAGTAGCAGTAGTTTTCAGTCAGTTTCGGTGCTGTAGACCGTCCTGCAAGAAGACACTACATCACACACAGACGCTGTAACGGAATAGCAAGCAGCAGCATCGGCACCAGAAGACAGAAGTTAAAAGGTATTTGAAGACTGATTTTTACGTACCCGGGTGACTCGTGAGGACGGGAAGGAGACGGCCTCACATCAGCAGTCACCTGCGAATTGGGATGAAGATATGACAGCTGAAGATTGGCAAGCGGGAGTCCGTTGTTCGAGTCCGGGACACTGGCCTTCTCCCGCCGCGCCGCTCCGCTTGCCGACGCATAACACACGCGGCCGCTTAGAGAAGAGAAACACTGGGACGCCACATCCGAGGTATCACCATCCGATTCACGACTTCGCTCTCAATAATTAAACGGGCCACCGCACGAGGCGCGTCTCCAGTCAACTGGGCGAGACGGCGACACGAGATACACACCGCCAGGCGTAATCAGACGCCGCCGCTGCCGCAGCAGATGCTTCGCAAACGACACAGCTACCGCTCTCCTAGCCAGAATAATCGAGTAAGGAAACAGTTGTACAAAAACTTCAATAAAAGTTATCTTATGTAAAAATGCTGTTTCATTCTACCTCATACCCGAGCCAAGGAAGAACCCACCCTGCCCCCATGTTGTTAAGAGAGAAAAATTAATTTATTTAGTATTTTCACCGTGTCATAATGCTTTAGTATCAAATGCCTTTGCAGTAATGCTCCTCCTGACAATTGACTAGCCTCAAAAGAGAAAACCCAGTTACATTCAGTAGCAGAAGTGTTACATTATGGAATTTATCTTGAGGGCTTAAATCGAGCGTACTGATAGTACCGCTTCAATCTGACAGGCAATATACCCTTAGACTTCAAAAAGAACCAAATAATTTCGAAACCCAAGATGGTAAACGTACAGGATGGGGAAAATAAAAATGGCCCAGAGGGCAGAGTTCCAGAGTACAGAGAAACACAGCAGAGGAAAGCAATTACGGTACTAACGTTACTATAGCAGATGTTAAAAATGACAACCATTCAGCGTTTGGCACTCTTGGGCCCTGGTCAGTATGTTCCGAAGGCGGATCGTTGGTGGACTGCTGGAATTTCTGCTATCTCATCCGAAATTTTCTGCTGCAGGGGTTGTTGCGATACAACTTGGACTTGAGGGCTCCCCACAAAAAGTACACGTATATTGACTGATCAGGTGGCCTGGGTGGCCAGGTAGGGCAGTGACCATACTGGAATCTGCTAACAGCACTGTCAGGTGTGACGACTGTGTAAATGTGCTCCAATTTTTGACCGGCTGTATGGGTAGTTGCTCCATCCTGTTGGAAGTAGCTGTAGGTCTTTTCCTCCTCCGTTAATGCTGCCACAAACGGTTTCAAAATCGTATCCACTCGTCTGGGCCACTTTTATTTGCGCCACCCTGTGTTGCCGAACCACCAATTTGTAAAGTCAAGGTTGTGAAATGCTAAAACAAATTATGTGCAGAAGGACCAGATACATGACAGAAGCCTTTCCTGGAGATGATTGGTTTCATTTTCGGAGGAATACAGGAAATACACAAAGTAGTACTGAACCTAAGGCTTACCTTACGAGATAGGATGAGGAACAGCAAATTGTGGTACTTGTAGATTTAGAAAAAGCTTTTGACAGTGCTGACTGGAATGGACTCTTTGGAATTCTGAAGTCATTAGCGATAAAATACAGGGAGCGAAAGGCTATGCACATTAGGGGGTAAGTGGAAGCAGGAGGGCAAGTGGACAAAAGCTATGATGGGAAGTTTTGGCAGACGTTGGTGTGGAATTCAGGATTAGAGCAGTTGACGATTGTGAAATCTTTGCGGGGTATGATTTGTGAGATGTTTAGATTCGGAAGTGACATGGTTTTTGGACTGAGGAATTTGGTGTCTGCACGCGATAAGATGAAGGAACGTGGTGAAGGAGGTGTTTTAGATGGGATGGGAATGGGGTTCGAAGGTTCTGCAGTGTGTAACTGTTATGGGGGTTCTATGGGTGTCGGGGATGGGTGTAGTGTCTGTACTGCGTGATTTACGGGGGTCTTTTAAGGATGCGCATTATAAGGATATTGCTTAGAAATGTGGGATAGGTTTTTCCAATGATTTCTTCTTATCTGGAGCTGGTGGAACTGTAGCTGACGCAGATGCGGCTTGTATAGTTACAGCTGCTGTATATGAAGTTTGCCATTTATTTATGTCAAAAGCATCAAACTTGAGATTAAAATATGTATATATATGTACACAATGGTGCTTATAAATTAACTGCTAATTTAAAATTTGAAGAATAAATTTAAGGAAACTAGACACAAAAGAAATAATGAAAAAGATGATTATCTAAGCACCTTTAGCCTAGTATCTGGCAAATCATTATGGCATCAGAGGTTGAGGACAATCAATCATCTTTCAGGGCTTAGTGTACCGTGGTATAAGTGCTGCGTTGTTTGCTAAACTCTACAGTCACAAAGGGTCGATGATATGGAATAATCCCTTTTTTCGTTGTCTTTTGACCTTGCAACATCTACTGTGAGCGTGTTCAGAATTTTCCAGACGGGCCATTCTTCCGTGAAACCAGCTGCTACATTTTACGATGGTGTCATCCAACGTTGTTCAGAGCTCATCTTCCACAAAGATAATTTGAAGTAAGTGCTGGTTTGCTTGAGCCTCGATTAGTTGTGGCTGGAACTTTTGCATTGGGGCACAAATATAATCAAGCAATGAAACAGCGGCAAACATGGTGACTGGCTGATGAATGCATGACTGGCAACAAGGATGACAACTGGCGATTCCTGGCAGTGAAGATGACGACTGGCGAACACTGGCAATGATAGCATTGACTGGCTGGTGAAAGTAATGACTGGCAGCGAGGCTGGTGACTGGCGATCACCGGCAGCGAGGGCAGTGACTGGTGAAGGTGATGACTGGCAGCGAAGATGAAGACTGGGGATCACTGGCGGCGAAGGCGGTGACTGGTGGCGTGGGCGATGGCTGGCGGTGAAGGCGATGATTGGCAGTGGTGACTGGCGGCAAAGGCGATGACGAGGACAACGACAGCGAGGCGAAGAAATTTTTCCAGTAGCGGTTGCAGTCCTGAAAGCAACCCATGCAGTTGTTTTTCTGAGGAGACGAGGGCTTCCAGCCCTCAGACAGCGCTACTCCATTCGTCTCTGCTTCCCTGATATTCTTTCCTTAACGAGTTACATGCTTGCAACGCCGCTAGGTGACCTTCAGCCACGCGGAGTGCATTGTTCATATTGCGTTGGTTCATCAGCGTATCTGTGACGCTTCATTCCTCTAGAATCACTTTACAGTTATTATATCCCAAATCTTGTCCTTAAAGTAGCGATGTTGCATCACGAAAGTTTAAAACTGTTCTCATTAACATAATTTGCAAAGTACAGTGAGACGCCCTCGCTAAACCCGCAGGACAGTACAGGTAGTTTAAGTTGTGGAAAGGGCCCAAAACAAGCGGCTGTCAGTTACACTCGAACATACAACCTTTTATTTGATCAAACATTACAAGATCAAAGAATTAAAAAAAAACAAAAAAAACACAGCTTTATTTTTGGAACTTACTTAGTGGCTGAATGCGCCGTACAATCTCATGCCTTTAGGGGAGGAAGACCACTTTAATTTAAAAATGGCTGAAAGCCAATAACTTAAAGCTCAACCAAAATCAGAAATTTAAAATGCAAAGCCTTATCTTAAAACAGTTCCTTAATTAGACTGAAGGCTCAAACCATCTGACGCCTTAAGGGCAAAACAACCTTAATCTAAAAATCGGCTAGAAGCCATACAAATACAAACAACAAGAACAAATAAGAAAAGGCAGTACACACAAAGGCGCTCAGAAGTTTCCGAGGGTCGGCCTGGAATTCAAACACTAATCCTCGCTTAGGTGAGACAGGCAGTGGGCCCAACCATTGTCGATCCGACGACAACCCAACCGACAGACAGTCGAAAAGGTAACCTCCGCTTCACCCAACCAGCACACAACAGGGAGTTCAATGGAACAACATAGAAGGTATTGAGCGCCAAATACAATTATAAATTGAGCTGTCAAACAACACACCATATTGGACAGCGACAACACAATGAGGAAAATACACTGCCTGAATTTACGTCAACGGGCAGGGCAGGCAACCGAAACGTTAACGGCCAGAAGGCAGAAGATTCCGCTGGTGCACCTCAATTCAAATAATCAAGTACAATTAAACTGCACCAGAGGGTGGCTAAAATTTGTCAATCTTGAAAACAGACATTGTTGCTCGCGGGAATATCCCAACAGCCGACAATGAACTCCAAACAACACAATGTGGACAGTCGTGACTTGCTGGTAGATTAAATCAAAACTCAACTTTCATGTCCAGGATCGGTGAGCCACGAACCTCGTAGCCATCAGAACAGCACCACACACCCCAATACCACATAGAGGCCGTCAGCGGGCCCGGCCGAACCACGCGCCATGGAGATTTTCTCGCTGCTCCACGCCAACCGACCAACCGTCAGGCCTGGAAACGGTGAAAGGACCAAATATACGTCGTTCGATGAGACAACCAATCTCCCTCCGTCGGACAGTCCACGTGTGTCGCCAGCGGTCGGCGAGCCCTGGCTGTCGGCTCCTCACCGGCGCTCCGTCCCCGACTTCACTGCTGCTGCGTCCCAACTGCAATATGGAAACGAGGCGGCAGTTGCGTAACAGAAGATGACAAACAATAAATGGGATAAACACAAGCCATGCTTGGCTCATACAGTTTCATCTCATAATCCTTCAATAAATTACCTGATTTGTGTTACCGAATGTTTGCTGTTCAGTTGTGATATGTTACTGTGCTTACAAATATGTGAAAAAGCTTGCGTCCTTTTCGTTGATATGTCGTTACAATGCCGTGTGTGTAGCTGTGAAATACCAGCACCAATGTTTTAATGGCTAAAGTTAATTATAAGGCCTCACGTGTTTTAGGACAATCGTTGTTAAAGTGTGCAATGAAGTATTTATGAAATTGAGGTACATAGTCCCAGCAACCCCATGTAATTTTCTCTTGATTAACATTCGTTAATTACCGACTTTTTCATCAACATCGGGACAATTTTGGAACCTCAGTGAGTTTAAGTGTTTATTGCTGTAGTTAATAAATACTGAAGATTAAAGGCGTTTTCGCGTTGCTTATTGTATGTCACCATTATTTCTTTACTAATGAACAAACCTTACTCTGATGACTTATTAGTTCAAAACAGTGTAGTTCTTACGGATTGGCGACCTTTCTTACGAGATGTAAATTAAAATAGTACATATCAAGAGTTTCAGGTACCCCATTTTAACCTACTACTATGTACCCTTGTGAATGTATAAGGAGTGATAAAAAAACTTTCCATTCGAAGACTGTACAGTACAGAACCGGTATATCAATGAGGCAAAATCACCGTGACCATTGAGAAATCATTCCTGCAATGCACCAGGTTGAAGGTACCCGCTCGGTAAAGCACAGTGTCCTGCTGCGTGAAGAAGTCCTTAACTGACTGCTGCACATCCTCATCCGACAGGAACCGTTGACCCTTCAAGGCCTTTCTTAGAGACCGAAGGAGTGATATCAGATGGGGAGAGATTGGGACTATAGGGCGGGTGTTCCAGTGGCTCCCACTTCTGCGTTACTACATTTGCGATTTTGGAACATGCTTTATCATGAAGCAGCAGCACGTTTTATCGTGTTCCATTGCATAACGGTGATTTTCGAACGACATGCTGCTCCATACACTATCTTCATTTTCCGAAAGATTGCCTTTGTTTGTCTTCGGCAGCCAAGAAAAGAATAACAGCACGATGGTCATCTTTGGGCGCATTTAGTGATGATGTAGCCACAGTTCACACTTACCACACGGACGTCAAACAGACACGAATGCAACACTAATCCGATGCCCACATGTCGGTGCTGTAAGAACCTTTCACTACAAATTATTTTTGTATGTAAAATTTTGTATAATGATTGAGTGGCAGGGACTCCATGTACCAACACTTACACTATCTGCAGAAATAAGCGAGGGCGCGTCCTTCAATTTTTTCGAGGCCAGACAGGAGATGTCTGGCTGTTCGCTTTTGTCTTTTGCTATCCTAAGCTTGTCATGTATGCATCGTCCTCTGCAGTTCTGAATAATTTTCAATATATTGAGCTAATTCTCATTGCAAATATGTTTGAATACTTTATTGTAATAACAGCCTGCATATTTGTATTAATAATCATTCTACTGCCAGTTCCACTTTTCAGACTTTTGTGGGAGTGACGCAACATTTCGATGTGGCACCGATACACCATTGGAATGACTTTGTTGCTAATTTTCAGTATCGTTTTTCCTTTATCGTAAAACTGAGTCTGCAGTCATTCACAAAACTAGTCCAAGAATTATAACTAATTGCACTGCATAGAGCGATTATCAGATCGTTATATGCACTTACATTTTCAAAAATTCCATCGGTGGCCATCTTTAGTTGCGCGGCCTCTAACTCACATTGCCTATATACTTGCATCGTAGTCACACTACTTAGCACACACGCTACAGCAACGCTGTCAATCAGAAAGTTTTTGCTCACCACTAATAGTATTATTAAAAAAGCTAAATCCTCTTCACTAGGTAAAAAACAATCAAGGGCATTTTCAACGAAAGATATAAGTCTGATGACGTATTACTGCAAATGAACAGATGAAAGGACGTTGCAAGTGAATAATATTGATAGCTGCATTACTACAGTTTATTAGCGCTGTGTTGTGTGAAATCTACAAAGACCATAATCGAACCAACTGCCCAGAAATTTTATAATACTTCGCAGATGACTAGTTTACAATAGGATAGGGATTTGGGAAGGTATGTCGTCTATTCGTCACCCATCTTCTTTCTTGGTCTCAATCTTGTGAATCTTCAACTTCTGTTCTTCCTGCTTTTTCTCTGCTTCTTACTTGGTTCTTGGTTCTTCTCTGGGCAGGATATGGAAATATTTATTGATAACTAGTCGCTTTGAAGTTCTCCTCTTAGTAACAGTTTGATAAATTGTTTGGGCATGTCATTTCTACTTTGTGGACGTTTTCTTTAGTTTTGTGCATCAACATGCTGTTTAATAGTGTTAGTGTGACTTTTACACATATTGTTTGCCAGTGGTGGCTTGCCCAAGCCGTCTTCTCATCGGGCCGTTTTTTGCTCACTCCGCTGAGTCGGGGCGTCCCAGGGTTTATGAGTGGTCAAAGTCTGGTGTTTGCTTGTGAGTCCCTGCACCGGTCCCTTCCGTGTTCCACCACTCTGTGGTTCCATCTTCTGTCCCAGCAGGGTTCCGCCACCCTGTGGTCCAGCAGATTTACTGCCCACTTCAGCTGCCCTCTGTTGGTCTCGCTGTCCTTTCCCTTCTCTCGACGCTTCTGCCTTGTAGGAATCGTGTCTTGCTAATTACGTCCTTTTCTTTCTTGATACTTCTCATGTTGCAACTTGTGAGTCATTGCATCTGGTCTTTGTTGGAGTTTTTACAATAGTTCTTACAAAAAGTTTTACTTATAATCATGTAACATATGTCTAGTACCTACATTGTTTTACACCTTCTTAAAAACCTTTACAAATTTCAGTGCCCTTTCCATGTTACAATTCTAAGATATTTTGAGTATTAACTTCTACAAAAATTCTCAAATTCGTTTTTTATTTTTGTGTAGTGTCGTGGTGTATAGCATTTTAGTATTTCATGCTGTTAGACTATCTACACTTTATCCCTTCACCTTAATCTATGGTACTGTTGGTGTTATTTTTGTTTTTGTTTTTATTGAAACTACTTTCTTTTTCCCACCTTCCTCTCTCTTCATTCTTCTTTCTCCTGACGATCTTATCTGCAACATAATCTTGAAATATTGTGCTGATTATTTACCAGTAATAAAATTAATCTTAAAACTTTTTGATATGGCTCACATGGTGAAGTCCTAAGGTTTTGCCTGTTTTTGGGTTCATTAGTTCCACAGCATTATCATGAGCAATTCGGCTAATTATGACAGGTCCTTTGTATGCAGCGTAAAACTTATGTATTTCGTGTTTCTGTTTGCTGGAGAGATGGTGTGTTTTTACAAATACTTTCTGGCCTACTGAGAATGTTCTTTTAATTGCTGTTCTATCTCCTCTTTTTTTTCTTTTAATGGCTGCCTTTCTGATGTTGGAGAGTGCTGTTGCTATGACTTGTTTGTGCTGTCTATGTGGTACAATAGGAAATCTAACATTTTCTCTGGTTATGTTTGGGAGTTCAATATTTTTAAGTACAGTAACTGGAGGTAGTAGTGTAGTGCAATGTGACATTTCATTTATTACTTCTTGAAAATCTTTAAGGTATATATCCCAAGTGTTGTGTCTTTTGCCTGCATATAATCGGCATAAAGTGCCTATGTCCTTCATAGATCGTTCTGCTGGATTTACGCTAGGTTTGTACTTAGATATGTAGATGGGTTTTATTTTGTGTTGTTTTAACGTGTTCTGCCATAGCACTGATTAGTATTGTGGGCCATTATCCGAAATTATTCGTTCCACTCGACCTACTTGTCTGAGAAAATCTTGTCCAAATGCTTTACTTATAGTAAGACCTGTTGCCCGTTTTAATGGTGTCAAGGTAACATATTTAGAAGTAAGTTCCAGAACGACAAATATGAAAATATATCCATTTTTTGTGCGTGGGAGGGGCCCTATCAAATCTGTTGCAGCTATTTGTTTTAATCTTTTAGGGATTATTGGAAACATAGGTGGCATGGTTTGGAAAGTGACGTGTTTAGCCCTCATACATTTTTTGCATTTGACTAATACTGTTCTAATTCGTCTTTCCATATTAGGAAAATGGCTTGTTTGTTTTATTTTTAAAAAGCATTTCTTTGGTCCAAAGTGGCCATTACTTAAATGTGTATACCATATGTACTTATTAATTAGTTCATCTGGGATATAAATTAACCATTCATTCGTTGCAACATTTCGTCTAAAAAATAAAACATTGTTTTTTACGAGATAGTGCTGTCGAATGTCAGGAAAATCCTTACTTCTCTACTTGTGTTTGATTCCTATTATTTCGGGATCCTTGTCCTGTTCTTTGCCTATGTTTTTCAATGCTGTCGTAATGTTGTTTTCGAAAGGTAGTTGTTTCATATAGTACATTGTAAACTGGTCTTCTGCTGCTTCCAAACCTATGTTATTTTAGAACCTATGGAATTTTAGAACATGTTTTTTGCTCGAGTATCAAGTCGTTTTTGGAGACCCAGAATCTACTATGTAGGAGTCAACATGGATTCCGGAAACAGCGATCGTGTGAGACCCAACTCGCTTTATTTGTTCATGAGACCCAGAAAATATTAGATACAGGCTCCCAGGTAGATGCTATTTTTCTTGACTTCCGGAAGGCGTTCGATACAGTTCCGCACTGTCGCCTGATAAACAAAGTAAGAGCCTACGGAATATCAGACCAGCTGTGTGGCTGGATTGAAGAGTTTTTAGCAAACAGAACAAAGCATGTTGTTATCAATGGAGAGACGTCTACAGACATTAAAGTAACCTCTGGCGTGCCACAGGGGAGTGTTATGGGACCATTGCTTTTCACAATATATATAAATGACCTAGTAGATAGTGTCGGAAGTTCCATGCGGCTTTTCGCGGATGATGCTGTAGTATACAGAGAAGTTGCAGCATTAGAAAATTGTAGCGAAATACAGGAAGATCTGCAGCGGATAGGCACTTGGTGCAGGGAGTGGCAACTGACCCTTAACATAGACAAATGTAATGTATTGCGAATACATAGAAAGAAGGATCCTTTATTGTATGATTATATGATAGCGGAACAAACACTGGTAGCAGTTACTTCTGTAAAATATCTGGGAGTGTGCGTGCGGAACGATTTGAAGTGGAATGATCATATAAAATTAATTGTTGGTAAGGCGGGTACCAGGTTGAGATTCATTGGGAGAGTGCTTAGAAAATGTAGTCCATCAACAAAGGAGGTGGCTTACAAAACACTCGTTCGACCTATACTTGAGTATTGCTCATCAGTGTGGGATCCGTACCAGATCGGTCTGACGGAGGAGATAGAGAAGATCCAAAGAAGAGCGGCGCGTTTCGTCACAGGGTTATTTGGTAACCGTGATAGCGTTACGGAGATGTTTAATAAACTCAAGTGGCAGACTCTGCAAGAGAGGCGCTCTGCATCGCGGTGTAGCTTGCTCGCCAGGTTTCGAGAGGGTGCGTTTCTGGATGAGGTATCGAATATATTGCTTCCCCCTTCTTATACCTCCCGAGGAGATCACGAATGTAAAATTAGAGAGATTAGAGCGCGCACGGAGGCTTTCAGACAGTCGTTCTTCCCGCGAACCATACGCGACTGGAACAGGAAAGGGAGGTAATGACAGTGGCACGTAAAGTGCCCTCCGCCACACACCGTTGGGTGGCTTGCGGAGTATAAATGTAGATGTAGATGTTATTGTATGCACTCAGTGGACATCGTGATAAAGCATCTGCTAATACATTCGCTGGTCCTGGTATGTGTGTAATAGTGAAGTCAAATTCTTGTGGTATTAACATCCATCTGGCTAACCTCCCATGAGTTAGTTTGGCGGATAACAGTAATTCTAATGCTTTGTGGCCAGTGTATACTTTTGTTTTTCTTCCGAATAGGAAGTATCGAAAACGTTGGAAGCCCCATACGATGGCCAATGCTTCCAGCTCCGTGACTGAATAGTTTTTCTCGCTTTTTGTGAGTACCCGACTGGGTTCTATATGATCCTAGCCCTGCCTGTTCGTATTCTTGGAATAAAACAACTCCTAAACCTGTTTTCGCGCTATCAGTGGCCATACAAAAATTTTGTGTTAGATCAGGATGTGCTAAAATCGGTGCTGTTGTTAGTGCGTTTTTCACTTTTAAAAATTCTTCATTGGCTTGTTGATCCCATACCCATGGCGTGTTTTTTCCAGTCAATGCACATAGGCGTGGTGTTGCGAGAGAGTCGATCCAAATAAATTTTTTATAGAATCCGGCGAGACCTAGAAATCCTCTGAGAGTTTTCTTATTATATGGAGTACAGAATTCTTTGATTGCCGTTAGTTTTTCTGGGTCGGGCATTACCCCTTTCTCGGAAATTATGTGTCCTAGAAATTTGACCTCTCGCCTTCCAAATTTGGATTTTGTTATATTTACTGTGACCTCATGTTCTTTCATGATCTGTAAAAACTGATTTAATGTGTCGTTGTGATGTTACCGAGGGTTCTGCTATAATCACATCATCAACATAACAAGTAATTTTTTGTAAAATTTCAGGACTGAGTATAGTATTAAATCCCCTAATAAACGCTGATGATGATATGTTTAAACCAAATGGCAATCGTTTAAACTGGTAACATCTACCGAATACGATAAATGCTGTAAATTTTCTGCATTCTGGGGTCAATTATATTTGCCAGAAACTACTCCGTAAATAATTTGATGAAAATATCTTAGCACCGTGGAAGTTTTGTATCAATTCCTCTAATTTTTCTGGGCGATCTGTCTCAGTGATTATGATTGTGTTGATCTGTCTGGAATCAAGCACTAACCTGATGCTCCCATCTCGTTTTTGTACAATAAGGAGCGGGCTGTTATATGTGGAGGTAGCTGGTTCAATAATATCGTCATCTAACATTTTAGATATCTCCTGGAATACTTTATTCCTGTAGCTTAGTGGGATTTTGTAAGGTGGCACTCTAAATGGTTTGCGCTGTTTTACTTCAAACTTGTACTGAAAATGTTTAATACTGCCAGTCTTAGGTAAAAATACCTCTGCTTTATCTCGTAAAATACCCTCTAATTCTCTTTTACTGTGTTCCGAAATACCTTGAACTTTTTGCAATTTTTCGTCGATTTCTTTATGGACTTCTGACATGAGTTGAGGCGATTCCCCCTTTTGTGCATACCATTCTAATTCTTCATCCTCTTTATCTCGTGTCATTCTTAATTGTTTGTTTATAACTGGTATTTCTTCTAATTTTAGCTTTTGCTCAAAGAGAAGTGTGACATTCCCGAATGTTATGCTACCTTTCCCCATATCTATTACCGCTCGTCTCTCATTTAAAAAATCTGCACCTATAATCAAATCTACAGTTAGTTTAGGTATAATCACGAAGTTGGCTTCGATCTTTTGACCTTCACACGAAAGAGTTAATCTTGTTTGTCTTGTAACTTCAGCAGCATTGTTTCTAATGGGACCTCTTACTTTAATCTTACGTGTTTTCAGAACTGGCAATTCCTCATTGGCATTACACTGCATGAATAAATTTTCTGAGATCGCAGTCAGTTCACTTCCGCTATCAATTACAATATTGACTGGGATATGCTTTACCATGGCCTTCACAATTGGTTGAATTTGAAAGGGTTGGTTCTGTTCTTCTTCTTCTTGCATCAACGAATCCTCCACTGAATCATACATGAGTCTTTTTAGGAATTTCCCTTCTAAATTCGAACTTTCTGTAGGATAAGCTTCGACTGCTACTTCTCTGTCTTTTATTTCCTTTTCTCTATTTCTTCCTTCATTTACGCTTTCTTCAACATCCTCTACTTTTTCCTCATCCTCGTCTATCTTCTCCTTCTTCGTCGCAACTTCCACATAATCGCATCTAAATGCTCTAATTATCGCTTCATAACTTCCTTCATTATATACGTTGGGTTGTGTGCCCACTCGTAACTTATTTTCAACTTCCGTCGACTGCACATTATCCTCATTGAATTCGCTTTCCCTGGTTTCCATCTCAAATAGCTCCTCCTACATTCGTTGTGCATGCCTCTTGTAATACATCTCTTTCGTCAGTATTCTCCCAGTTAATTTCGTCCCAATACGATATTGTTATTTTCTTGTCTTCGTTTTCATCTGGTCCCTGCGGATTTGTTTCTTCCTTCTTCTCTTCTCGTGATAAGATTTTTACTTCTCTGTTCAAGATGCTGCAGTTGTCTTGGGTCGGTGCGTCATTCTCTTTGGCATGGGCGCTTAGCTGTCAATTCGAACGGTTATCGGGGTTTGGTTGTCTTACCTCCACCTCTTCTATCTGTATTCTCTTTTATTGTTCAGCTTGTTGATAGTGGTTTCTTTGTTGATAATTTGTTGGTCTATTGGTTCTCTAGTACCCGTTCCGGTTGTCGTTATTCCCTCTGTAATAGTTGTTGCCGTTCCTGGGTGAATTATAGTTATTACCATATTCTCTTCTAAATCCATAACCGGTTCTTTGTTGAAATCTATTTTCGTTTCTTGGTGCGAAGTTATCACATGGTTCGTAATTATTATTTCTTCGTACTGTGTCTTGTGGATTCCACTGCTTTTTGCTTTCGTTTTCACGTGCGCTTCGTCTTTTTCTTGCGTCATCTTCCGAAAATATGAACTCTAGTTCCCTTAGAATACCTTTAAACGCTTCGACGTCATTGCCTCCGCGACCTGCTAATGATTGCTGGTTTTCAATGGTAGCTTCATCGCGCATAATTTAATCAACTCTCCGTCACTGTATGGTACATCTAAGCATTGATTTTTCTCTGCCATTAATTCGAAAAATTTCACGGGACTCTTCTCTCCTGAATTTTCAAAATATGGGTTCTATAATAATTCGCACTTCACTCTGTTCTGTGCTTCGCTGGACCAATATCGTGAGAGAAACTTCTCTCTGAAATCTTCGTACGATCGGCATGTCGCTCCAACATTCTGTTTGGTTTCTGCGACTGTTCCTGACATGTGTGCACATATGAAGTCTAATTTGTGTGCTAGCGTCCAGTGTTTTGGTAATCCTACTCGGAATTGATCAATAAAAGTTCGTGGATGTAATGAGTTTCCTTCTCGAAAGTGTTGAAATTTTCTGACTGTGAGGAAATGATCGTTGTCTTACTTCGTCATAGTTCCATATGAAATTCGCGATTCTTCGCCACTTTTGTTTCTGATCATTTCTCCCGTCGTTCTTTCCGGTTGTGGTAGCTGAATGCATTGCACTGTACTCTTCGTGACGTGGCTTTCCATCGTCAGGTATTGGTTCGGTATCTTGTATGGCTAACCTTGTTGCTTCATTGCACGATCCAAACTGTCTTGAAACATACACTTGTGGTTCCGCATGTGTTTGTGATGACGTTTGTTCATCAAGAATTTCGAAACGTGTTTGTTGCTGTGCAGGCTGTCTGATTTCACATATGTTACTTCCCGCCTGTGATTGGAATCGCAAATGCGTAATATCTTCGTTAATTGCTTGTTTTTACGGTGCTGTTACAGATACGGATGTGGTTGCAGACTCTGTGCTTGTTCGATCCTGTTCACTACGCTCTTCAATGGTTTGCAACAACTCTGTTCGCAATTTCTGAAATTGTCCCTTCGTTTGCGCTTCTATTTTGACTATGCGGTTATCATATCTTTTCAGCGCTGCTTTTGTGATATGTTTGTGTAACACTGTTTTCAACAACTTCACGCGCTGTGCCTGCTGCTTGTCTAGTAATTTCGTTTATCTGTTTCTCTAGTTTCTTGACTTCTCCCTGGGTGTTGTTACGTAATGTTTTGATCTCGTCCTGAATGTCATTACGCAATGTTTGTACGTCCGCTTGTACCTTGTCAACGTCTGTTCTCAATTGATTGTGACCTGTTATTAAGTTTCGTATCACTTCTCGAGATTCTTTTGCCTCGTCTTCAATATGACTTAGATGTAACTGAATTTTTTTGTTTTGTTCTTTAATCTCACGCATTTGTCTCGTGGTTTCTGCATACTGAATTTGAATTTGGTCCGCTATGTCTTTATTTTGCCTTGTCATGGTTTCCGTAATTTGTTGTAATAATTCTGCCAGATTGATGAGTCCTATTGCGTTTTCTTCCGACGTCCTACGCTCTGTGTTTTCGCCCAAGTGTTGGTTCGCAACCGATTGCATTGAACTGTGCTATGACACGTTTCTGATCGCATTCCTTGTTCTCTGTGGTGAGGGAGCTCTGATTACTTGTACTATGGGTTCTACGTATTCAAGACGCAAGTTAGAATCCTCATCGACTGTCTCTCTACTTTCCTGCTCCTCTGTCTTATGCTGACTTATGTTTTCTATGCCTTGACGTACATTATCCTCGTTATGGTGCGTTATATGTCCTATTTCTCGCGATACTGCATCGTCTGTTGTACTGTCCTCTATTCTCTCTCCACTTTCATGCTGGGTCTCTACCTCAATTCGGTCAAGGTCTCGATTTGCCATTGCTAATCTTTCCGAATCCCTTATTTTCTGTTTTAAAAGCAATTCACGCGCCCTACTTCGAGTCAACATGCACTCATACGATCTCACGCGTTTCATAAACTTTTTGTTCACACGACTTGACAAACCATTATCTTACTTGTTGGGACAGAACCAACTTGTCAACGATGTATCCGCCACCTGTGCGCTTGCTTTGGAGAGAAAACTTAATTCTAACAATATTAAAATTCATAACTTAATTATGCTATTGTCTCTGCCAGAATGTCTCACTTCTATTGAATACTTTCTTACTATCTATCGCTGCAGCTACTGTTTTCGTCTCTTTATAACGTTCAAAAAATTTTTTTTTATTACGAAAATTTTTCAACAGGATATTTTTCTGACCTAGTTGGGCATGTGGTCGACCTTCAATCATGGTACTTTACCATCCTGGCAGGGTCGCCATTTTCTAACATTCTGCGTGGTTTCTGTTTGTTCTAAGTCATGTCTCCCTACCACTTTCGCGCAACGACGCTCTGGGCGTGTTTTTTAGGGAATTGACTTGTTTGAACCTGGGACCTGGTGCTGGTAAGGAGACGCCAGACCACACATGACATTTAGAGTTCAGAAGAGTTCAGTGAGACTTACGATGATATAACAAAATACTTAGTGATTTCAGCGTCAGCTCCACTGCACTCCCTGTAAAAGAATCTTAATACTAACTAAATTTAGTGGAAGGGGTTCAAGGCTTTCCTATTTTTAGTTAGCTGGTAAAATAACCTCGAAAAAGCAGTTAAGTTTACCGTTGGAAGTTTTATTCTACTCACAAAACATTGTTTATAAATTGCACTATTGATAAAAGGAAATGTTTTAATACAGGATGGTAAAAACCAACTGCGTTCAACAAAAATGTGAACGAATATTCCCTGAATGGGTTTCCAAGTTCTACAATGGATCGAAGGATGACCTATGCCATATCACATCTATAATCTAGATTTAAATTAAGTTTCACAAAAGAGAAAACTATCAAAATGGTCTACAGTGACCCTCAATTATCTTTAATTACTTATCTAACTTGTCTTAAATTACAGTGGCTGATGTGGCTTCTCAATAACTATATAATACAAAAATCATCGTGTTTCAGATTTTTACTTCCAGTGGCAAATGTGAACACCATGAGCTTTAGTTGACGATCGACACTAGTATTACACAAAAAGGGGGTGTAACAGATGAGTCTTCTGCAGTTCTGAGTGAAGCTTTATGCACTGATATGCAGCATTGCGTGCGTTCATTACCTTGTCGGTGTTCATCAGGGGGCGGCGGCCAGCACAGCTCCACTCACCTCGCCATCTCGGAATCAACTCTCTCCTAACTTCTCCTTACTACAATTTACCGAAGTTGGTTTAAAAAAACTATCTGGCTGTGTTTTCATCTGACCAATCAGGGTCTCAATGTTAACCTTAAGCTCTGCCTACAAAACTTCTGCCCATCCAATGAGAAACGTTATACTTTTCGTTGTGGGGCAATGTTTTTAAAGTTTGCAACGTAACAAAGACGCGAAAAAGTCTCACACTAAAACTTGCAGCTGGTGTGGTCCTTTTAGTGTTATCGTAAGATCTATACTGTTCTTCTGGAGGGCTCTATCTTTTAACATGGGCTGGGGGGTGGTCCTGACGTAACAGAGACGCGAAAAAGTCTCACGCTAAAACTCGCGATGGGGTGGCCCTTTTTGTGTTATCGTAAGATCTATACTGTTCTTCTGGAGGGCTCTAGCTTTTAACATGGACTCGGGGGTGGCCCTAGAGGTTAGCTGGCAACGTGGGTGTCCGTCCCTTATCGTAGGGCCTTCCAGCTTAACACGGTTCTGCTCTAGGCTTCTGTTCTCGTTTCTCCCCTCGGAACTGCGTCTGTCTCACGGTGGGAAGGTATGACATGCATTTAGGCATTCTTGTGTTAGTCTGTGGTATTCCATTTGATCACTCGTTACTCGTATTACTTTGGTTAATTTAATGTCACGATTTATAACGGAGCTATGTGACATACTACTGGATTTGCTTATCATGTCAGGGTTTTCATGGAAGGTGTTGGATTTGCCTGCGTCTGTCTCATGGTGGGAAGGTATGACATGCATTTAGGCATTCTTGTGTTAGTCTGTGGTATTCCATTTGATCACTCGTTACTCGTATTACTTTGGTTAATTTAATGTCACGATTTATAAAGGAGCTATGTGACATACTACTGGATTTGCTTATCATGTCAGGGTTTTCATGGAAGGTGTTGGATTTGCCTGACACCTTACACGGTATTAAACTGGTGATCCCTTGATGTCTCAGAATGCATATCCCTTCTTCCAGTCAGGTTGTGCCACAAATTTCTCTTCTCCCCAATTCTATTGAGTACCTCCTCGTTAGTTATGGTATCTATCCATCTAATCTATAGCATTCTTCTATAGCACCACATTTCAAAAGCTTTTATTCTCTTCTTGTTTAAACTGTTTATCGTCCATGTTTCACATTCATACATTGCTACATTCCATACAAATACTTTCAGAAAAGACTTCCTGCTACTGAAATCTATACTCGATGTTAAGAAACGCTTTTCTTACTATTACCACTCTACAATGGAAAGGTATAATTTAATATTATTACGAGGGGTGGACCTTAAATAGTGGCAACTATTTATTCACAACTGATACAAAAAAGACTTAAATGTTTACACCTGTTACTGTCCTTCAGAGAAGTCACCAGTGTTGTGCAGAACCCGTTGCCAGCGATGTGGAGGGCGTGGTATACCGTTAGTAGAGCCTGTTCTGTTGATGGTGCGAATGGAGCGGTCTACTGCATGTCGAATCTCTGGAACAGTTCTGAAGCGAATGCCACGAAGTGGTTCCTTCATCTTCGGAATCAAATCAAAGTCACAAGGACTTACGTCCGGGGAGTATGGTGGATGGTACAGTACTTCCCAGTCCCATCGACCGAACAGAACAGCCACAGCTTGCGCTGTATGCGCCCGCGCATTGTCGTGCAAAATGATGGGTGGGTTGCGCAGAAAGTCTCGCCGCTTCTTTCGCAAACCTGGACGCAGGCGATGCTCCCAAAAACGAACAGTAATACTGTGCATTGACGGTCTGCCGTGGAGAAACGTAATGCGTTAGGAGAACACCATCACAATCGTACACGAGAATCACCATAACTTTCACCATACTGGGGCTCTGACGCACTTTCGACATTCGCGGCGACCCATAATGACGCCATTCATTGGATTGGCGTTTCAGTTTTGGCTCGTACGATGTGGCCCATGCCTCATCCAGTGTTATGATACGGCTTAAAAAAGCCTCTTCTTCGTCCTCATACCACTCCAAGTGCGTCTGAGCAGCGTCGTAACGCATCCATTTCTGCATTTCCGTCATTTCATGCGGAACCCATCGTGATGCAATTTTTCGCATGCCCAGGCGTTCCTTCAGGGTGCGAAGCACAGTCGTAAGCTCTAATCCGGTTTCGTGGACAAGCTCACGAATCGCATGGCGTCGATCACTATCTACTAACGCGGCAACAGCCTGCACTTCTTCTTCAGAGACGATAGGACGACCTGCCCGATGCATGTCTGCCACAGTTTGCCGACCTTCGTTGAAGGCTTTTACCCAACGTGCCACTGTTCTGTACGGCAATGCCGATTCCCTGCACGCCTCTTGAGGACCTTGATGACATTGTCGTGCTGTACGACATCTTGCACATTCAATCTTAATCCAACTCCGTTGTTCCTTTTTCGAAAATATTGTGACAACGTCAAACGTCCCCTTAGAAAAATTAATGAATTACTATGCTGATAAACCTCTTACATTATTTGATTTTCAAACAGCTGAGCAGAACTGAACGTACTCAGACATTTTGCTCTTTACCTATTCTAATCAACACTAAACTCACACACAATATTTTTAGCGCAACGCAATCTGACTTTCAAAAATCCCTACAAAAAATGGCCCTGACTAACAATGACCTGTACCTTTCATGAATCACATACCTCACAAAAATCTTCGTTACTCGAACTACTGCAATACAGCGAGCGTCAATACAGCCAGCTAAATAAAAGATTCTAACTATTGAAGGCACTAACTAGTGATAGGCATAGTTAGCAAATGAAAGATTTCGACAGAGAACAAACAATGTATTTACCTTAATAGTGTTCAAAAGTCATAATATATATAACAGTTCATGACATCTATTCTTACAAATTTACTGTCGCTGATGGACACACGTCCAGATCATCGGCTCTCAAAACTCCGCCATCTCTCTCCCCACATCCACCACTGCTGGCAGCTCACCTCCAACTGCGCAACGCTACACGCTGTTCACATCCAACTGCCCAACACTACAATAGAGAATATTTCAACAATGCCAAGCAGCCACAGACTGCACACAGAACAGTCAGTGATTTTCATACAGAGCGCTACGTGGCGTTACCAACATAAAAACCTAACAGCCTACTTACATAGCCCCCATGCTCCCCACAAAAAATTTTACAAATTGTTTTGGGCAGTGGCCAAAAATAGTTTGAAAAAATTTTTTATAATTAAAATAACAAAGATATCAAATGCACACACTTATTGATGCACTATTGGTCAAAAGCAAAGATTTTCTCACAGTTCATGAAGACAGTTCTGATCGTTCTTCACAGTAAAATTGCCGTATTTTTTTCAAAGTCTGAGCAGTAAAAGAAAATGCTCACTGAAGTAGTGGATTTCCATGCAGTCTTGAAGTAGTGTAGTCCTTCCAACAGAAGGCTAATGCTGACTTTTGACATGCAGACAGTAACGGGCCACAACAGAGCGAACCCACAGCAGAGTCAGTCGAAGTTTTGAAGAATATTGATAGGTAGGTCACCACAGAGCAGACCACTGTAGTCCTGTTAGAGTTATGGTATTGGTGTACCACCAGAGCTGCAGACCCACTGCAGTCCTTGTAGAAATTATGTTAATGGTGGGCCATCAAAGGTGTAGAACCACTGTAGTCTTTGTAGAAATAATGGTATTCGTGGGCCATCAAAGGTGCAGACCCACTGTAGTCCTTGGAGACAGTATGGTATTGGAGGGCCATGAAAGGTGTAGACCCACTGTAGTCCTTGTAGAGAGTATGGTATTGGTGGGCCATCAAAGGTGCAGATCCACTGTAGTCCTTGTAGAGACAGCCAGCAGCGATCTGTTGTGACTGTGTAGGTGCACAATCACCATCGAAGAGTCTTGCGGACAATATAGCAAGTCCATAAACTACCACTTCTTCACTAACAAAGTTTTTGGAATTGTCCTTAGAACCAGTAATGCTGTTAACCAGTCCCTTGCTGAATTATTAACACTCGTGCAAACACTAACAGTCCCAGCTTCTCACATATTGTGCATATACTATGACCAACAGAAACGTGTGCAGTGAAATGTAACTTAATTTGAAGAACTGGTGTCTATACAACTATAAATTTACAACATAACAATACAATTACGAAGGTACAAAATACGTCATTAAAGAACATAACAATACAGATAACATTTTTTGTAGTACAGGCTTTACAAAAGGATAGAAATAAACATATACGTCAGTGTTACAGGAATTATGACATAAGTAAATACATAAAAGATCAGAATAGCTTTCGAAAATAATGTCTAAACATCTTTACAAAGTAAATAACATATTATTAATGCAAATTATATTTGAGGATAACAGTATTCCTCATCATAGTGAATGTAGCTTAGTATTAGAAAAATTCTACAACATAAATCTTATTAGCTAAACACTTAAAGACAGTAAAAACACAAATACACAAGGGTACACAAACACATAGCGAAATAACACAAAAGGAAAGGACAGGGTTTGTTTTCAGTGAGACATCTGGTACTGCAGTCCAATCCAAAACTTCATTCCATAGACCTTCCCTCATATTTCAACATTTGCTCCTGCCAAAAAAAATCCTATCTATGCCTGTTGTCCTTAAACCCTATTGTTTTGTTCATATCCTCCTTCAAAATAAATATTTCTCATTGTACAATACTCATTTTTGCCCAAATCTTTTTCATATAACTTCTCAATGCCTTCTTTCCCTATTCTTCATAGTTAGTTTCTTATATAGTCTACCCCCTCTTAAGCTAACTTAAATCTACTGAGCTCAGATATATATACTAAGGGACGAGGCAATGCAGCAATACAAAACAAATTAACACAAACAGCAATGACAAAAAGATGCAAATTGGCAAAGCAAGCAGCAGTATATCTAAATTAGCAAAGCAAATGCAACATTACAAATAATATGAGCCATTGTGCAGCAACAAGAAAAATGAATCAGTAGTAAAACTGGCTTAACAGAGTGATACAAAGTGAAATTCAGTAGCACTTTGCCTGGCAAACAGCAGCAGCAAATGCTATAACTTATACCTAAATATGACAAAGCTCAAGCAGAAAAAATATTACACTAAAGATGGCCATGTCTAATACCTATGCCACATCTTAACACTAAAGTGATGCATCACGATAACTTACTCTAGCAGACAAGTTAACAAATTGTTAAAAAATTATTTATGCAATTCCTGTGAAGGGAAATGTCTATTTGTGTTCCCCTTTTTTAAGAAAGTAGATCATAAAATTATTGTTTAATGGATCTGTAGACAGAAAATATTTACATTAGTACATCTATTAAATTTTATTTTAATCAATGCTGCAGTGCAGCTAGAAACTAGATATTAAACAAAATAGGCAAATATTTATAAAAACCAAAGTATGAAACACCATTCACTAGCCATATGGCATTTCATAAGGCAGTAAAAAAACATCTCAACTAGAAAGACAGTAGTCATAATGAGGTGTATTGACGTAAAATATTTCTCACCATTTCATTAGGCATTTCAGTAAGTAGCACAAAGTACATGCTCCACAGTATAATCATATATTTCCAAGTAATGGCGTGTCATATTTGCGATGCTTTCTACAAAGGAATGTCAATAGCGAGGTTAATGGCCTCTTTTCTCTCCACCTAATGGCTTTTTCTCCAGGCTTCTGGCGCAGCTAATCGTCCAAAATGCATTACATCAAGGGCACTTAGCTTTCTTACCGAAATATTTACGACAGCAGTTTGCGCTACAGTGACATTCTCACATAAAAAAATTTTTTCACAGGTCGAGAATTTGCGTTACAAATGTGTAGAAACAATATCCTATAAATCTCTCCAAAAAATTTTCGCCGGCATTGTGATACATTCATGTATGTACACACATTTCATAATTCCTAAAGTACGATTCTTGGTTTCCAACATCCTTTATCACAAATCAGAGTCCCTAACCACTACTCATTATTCCTTACCTTATTATACATATACATATTCGTCGACACTTCTTCAATATCTCATCATAATAAATATGTAGCATAATCAAATTCCTCATATAGCATCAGTTTATTGATCATAAACATTCCTCAACAGCATAATACACATTGTCGTCGTAATAATAACATCATAACACCTCAGTCAAATCTCAAAAACGTCGTAGCTTTCTGCAATAATTTCAAAATCTAAAGAAAATTCTCTGCTCATTTCAATAGTGTCATCTACCTCAAACGTACTTTAAAAATCATGATCCCATACCAAATACATCATTCAAAGCTCTCATAGTATCACAATGGTTGCGAACAAATATGAACAGTTCACAAAGGACAGACAAAATACAATTTCATAAGTGTGAAGTTATCCAACTGTATAATTACGTAAACATCTGTCACTGACGCAGAAAAAATGTGTTTGTTTCTCTGTTAAATAATCAGACAGCTGTGTAATTCTGTGTTAGAGAAATATGGTACCGATGTGTAAAGTTGTATAAGCAAATACCATATTAGCTAGGGCTCCTTGTGCTTGCCTCACACATGGTACACAAAGTAAGTATGTACCCCCCTGAGGATTAATGCAACTATACCCTCAGGTGTTACAGATTACGGCAATGGAATGAAATGTATCACGGAAAACCTTTGTATCATTGTAATTCAAAAATCTTTAAAAATAAATGTTTTAAGTAGAAAATTAATCACTCAAATACGTGAGCTGTAGCGCTAAACTGTGCGTCTTGTAAGATAATTTCTGTCATTACTTAAGGGTAAAAAATGTGCCAAGTGCTGTAATTATCGTCGTCCATAAGCAAAATTCTGTAGGAGTCAATGTACTTACCTCGTAATAAACAAAAGTGAAATGCTTTGCTTATAGATATCGTAGTTATTACGCTTATTGCCGCGATGAAGTAAGTACTGTACTGTAACATATTGTTGTGCTACGGAAAAGGCTGTCTCATTGTAGCTATACCACAAAGTTACTACTAAAACATGTTTTACTTTCCAGAATAATACAGAAAAACTGTGCAGATATAAAACAGATACACCGCAAAGGCAACGATGTAAATTGTGTCACACATTAGTAGAGTCGTGATATAATCGTGTAGCTGTCAAAGAAACCAAATACTAAGTCATCTTTAATCTCACAGAAAGTACTTCAAATAAAGAATGTCCTTTCAAGTAAACCAAAATGTTGCATTAAAATCTCATTAGCAGTATATGTTCTAAGTATGTAAGCCTTATAGTCGTTACGTAATCGTGCAACAAACAAACAAGAATGTACACACACAATAACACTATAACAATGCATTTGTAATTACTTGCCTAAATAATTTCCCTAGGTTCTTGACTGGATAGTTAACTTTAAAACATAGTTGCATGTTAACAGTTTCTATGTGTGACAAAGAGTACTAGCAATGTGAAGTGAAGAATTTTATAGCAAAGACTAAGTTAAAAAACAGATAATCTCTCAATAAACGGTTTTACATGTGAAATGTGGTGCAATCCTTTACTCTTTCTACTGCGCAGAGTTTCAACTTCAAAGCAATTATCATGTTGTATATATCGTTAAGGAATGCTAAAATTTTTCTCAAGGTTAGCGTCTATGTTATTTTTCTCTGAGCCAGCTGGCGCACGTGGCTGCCTGCGGTGCGAGTCATTGTCTGTCTCTTTGTTGGCGCGCGTCGTTATTTGGATTAGGAGACCTAACTTCTACAAATTCACCTTGTCGAGAGGGCCCTGCCCTGTTTGAATCTCGCCATGTCTGATGAAATTCAGGTCTGTCATTAGGATTATATCGTCTGTAATCATGTCGGTAGATTCCGCAATTTTTTTTTTGTCGGTCATGTGGTGGAGAATTTCACCCTGAATCGTAACTGCGCGCTGAACTGTTGCGTCTGAAGTTGTTCTGTCTACCTTGGTAATAATTATTTTGGTTCCCATATTGTCTGTTTCTAGGGTTATCTCTGGCATATTCATTACTACGGAAATGCGATCTTTCTCTGTAACTATTATTCTGCCAATGGTTGTCATACGGGTGGTGTCTGTTTTGGTCACGATTTGCGTTGTAAAAATAGTCTTGTCGCGTCCAGTTATTGTTTCTGTCGTCACGGAATTGTGACTGATGTGACCGGTAATTGTTGGGTTCCTGTTTTCGCTTTCCGCGATTGTCAGTGTCAATTTCCAGTTCTTGTAACAGTCCCTGAAAAGCTTCAATGTCGTCTTTGCAATGTCCTGCCAAAATAATATGTCGTAAATGTCCAGTCAATTTGATTAAGCAAATGCGGATGAGTTCTAAGCGGCTGTATGAGTTTGAGAGGTACTGATTCTTGTGCAACATGTCTTCAAAATATTTCACAAGACTGGAAAATTCAGATTGTTCGAAATGTTTCATCACTATGATGCTATGTTTTATTTGGTCTTGTGTAGCTTGAGACCAGTATGCTGAGAGGAAGGAATGATAAAATTCTCCTTCACTGTGACAATCGTGAATGACCGATCGCATTCTTACAGCTGGTTCATTCTCTAAGTACCCACACATAAATTCTAACCTGTGCTCCAATGACCAGTTGGGAGGAAAACAATGAGAGAATTGATGAAGCCGTGCTTGTGGATGAATGTCGTTTCCAGAATTCAGAAATGTTTTGAATTTTCGTGTAGTAATGAACAGCTTATAGTCAAAATCATCATGTCGGCCACTCGGTTAGCTGTACGCTCTAACGCACTGCTTTCCAGGTGGGAAGGAGTGCCGGTCCCCGCCCGGCAGATTAGTGTCGAGGTCCAGTGTACCGGCCAGTCTGTGGATGGTTTTTAAATCGGTTTTCCGTCTGCCTCGGCGAATGCTGGCAGGTTCCTCTTATTCCGCCTCAGTTACACTATGTCGGCGATTGCTGCGCAAACACTTTCTCCACGTACGTGTACACCATAACTACTCTCCCACGCAAACATTGGGGGTGAGATGTTCCTGGGGAGGTCCACTGGGGGCGGAAACGCACAATAACCGTCGGTTCGGTGTGGGGCGGCGGTGGGGTTCGTAGCCTCACTGTAGCCTGTGGTGGGATTGTGTACCACTGAGGGCTACAGCGGGGACGAAGCCTCTCCGTCGTTTCTAGGTCCCTGGTTCCACACAATACAAAACAATACAATTACTGCAACATACATCCTTCTGAACCTGCTTGGTATATTCATCTCTTGTTCTCCCTCTGCAGTTTTTACCCTCCACACTACCCTCCAGTTCTAAACTGATGATCCCTTGATACCTGGCAAGTTGCGCCACAAATTCCTCTTCTCCCCAGTTCTATTCAGTACCTCCTTATTAGTTGTGTGATATACCGATCTAATCTTCAGCATTCTTCTGTAGCGCCTCATTTCGAAAGCTTCTACTCTCTTCTTGTCCAAACTATTCATCGTCCACGTTTCACTTTCATACATGGCTACACTCCATACAATTAGTTTCAGAAAAGACTTCCTGACACTTAAACCTATACCCGATGTTAAAAAATTTCTCTTCTTCAGAAACGCTTTCCTTTCCATTGTCAGTCTACCTTTAATATCCTCTCTACTTCGACCATCTTCAGTTATTTTGCTTCCCAAATAGCAAAACTCATTTACTACTGTAAGTGTCTCATTTATTAATCTGATTCCCTCAGCATCATCTGATGTAATCCGACTACATTCCATTATCCTCGTTGGTGTTCATCTTATATCCTTTGCCGGCAGCTGTAGCCCAGCCGTTCTAGACGCTTCAGTCCGGAACCGCGCTGCTGCTACGGTCGCAGGTTCGAATCCTGCCTCAGGCGTGGATGTGTGTGATGTCCTTAGGTTAGTTAGGTTTAGGTAGTTCTAAGTCTAGGGGACTGATGACCTCAGATCTTAAGTCCCATAGTGCTTGGAGCCATTTGAATTTTTATGTCCTTCTTTCAAGACACTGCCCATTCTGTTCAGCTGCTCTTCCAGGACCTTTGCCATCTCTGATAGAATTACAATGTCATTGACAAACCTCAAAGCTTTTACTTCTTCTACATCGATTTTAAATCCTGCTCCATATTTTTCTTTTGTTTCCTTTACAGCTTACTCAAAATACAGATTCAATAACATCGGGGATAAGCTACATCTCTGTCTCACTCCATTCCCAACCACTGCTTCCCTTTCATGTTCTTCGACTCTTATAACTACCGTCTGGTCTCTGTACAAATTGTAAATAACCTTTCGCTCCCTGTGTTTGACCCCTGTCACCTTCAGAATTTGAAAGAGAGTATTCCAGTCTTGTCTACAATGACGTGTTCACTATGCTGTTCGTGGTAGCTTACCAGCGCTCCCACTTTTTTATTCATTATTGAATCTATTCCTGCATTACCCGTATTTGATTCTGTATTTATAACCCAGTATTCACCTAACCAGAAGTCTTGTTCCTCCTGCCACCGAACTTCACTAATTCCGGCTATATCTGACTTTAACCTATTCATTTTCCTTTTTAAATTTTCTAACATACCTATCCGATTAATGAATCTGACATTCCACGCTCCGATCCGTAGAACGCCAGTTTTATTTCTCCTGATAACAGCGTCCTCCTGAGTAGTCCCCGCCCGGAGATCCGAATGGGGGACTATTTTACCTCCGGAATATTTTACCCAAGAGGATATCATCATCATTTAACCATGCAGTAAAGCTGCATGCCCTCGGAATAATTACGGCTGTAGTTGCCCCTTGCTTTCAGCCGTTCGAAATACCAGCACAGCAAGGCTGTTTTGGTTAATGTTAGAAGGCCGGATCAGTCAATCATCCAGACTGTTGCCCCTGAGACTAATGGAAAGGCTGCTAACCTTCTTTAGGAACCACACGTTTGTCTGGTCTCCCAACAGATACCCCTCCGTTGTGGTTGCATCTACTGTACGGATATTTGTATCGATGAGGCACGGAAGCCTCCCCACCAACGGCAAGGTCCGTGGTATATGGGGGGTGGGAGGATGAGTATAATTATTACGGAAATTAAATTCACAAAGGTATGAAGAGAAAAAATCTAACGCATTGAAAATAACTGAAGATACGGTGAATGATGAGAGGACTTCCTGTAAATAGTGATTTTTAAAAAGAATATCCTGACAAATGTGATTAGGACTAGCGGTCTGAGGGTTCTGTACGAACTTAAGGTTTTGATGAGTGAGTTCGCGAGTGTCAAAATATATGTCATGAATTGTCGTATCTTTTTTCTGCATTCACTTAGGAGCTGAAATTTTGTTACATCGCGAAGATACCGTGTACCCTAGTATTAACATAGATTTCGACTTGATATCTCTACCCGTTGCTGAGATAAACGAGTCGTAACAGATGGACAACGAAGTGATTCAATAAGAACTCCGTTTACACCGATGGAGGTATGGAAGTTTAAAGGGTATCAACTCGTAAATATACAATTTTGAACATGGCCCATAATGCAGCAACCGTAGACGAAATTTATAATATTACTTGAAAATACAGCTCTTCGGTTGCACAGGTAAAAAATTTTTCAACTTCACCTAGGTTTCAACTGCTCTAAGGGAGCCTTCATCAGAAGTAAAAAATTTGTGCATTACATAGAGTAAATAGTTATAAAATTTTTTACTTCTGATGAAGGCCGCCTTAGAGCAGTTGAAACCTAGATAAAGTTGAAAAATTTTTTACCTGTACAACCGAAGAGCTGTATTTTCAAGTAATATCGTAAATATACTTAAGAACCAAAAAATACATCATTAATCTTCATTTTCTTCTACTTGGACTTGTAACAATTGCTGTTATTTTAACTGCAGTATATCGAACTCTTGTGAACTGCAAAGATTGTTTGGATAATCGTTGAGAGATTCTTAATTTTCATATGACATTGCAGACATGGGTGTGTGAAAGACCGGGGTTCTTATGCGCCTTACACTGTTCTCATTCAAGGTTCTCGCGCAGTTCACAAGCCATGAAGGGTGCCGAAACGTGCACGAGAAATTCTTTGTAGAATCTGACGTTTTTCCATTATTCTTTAAAACGTAGTTTTAGTTTTCAGGGGCTACTTAGTGTCTTTTGAATACGCTCCCTTCGTATTATGCGTCTGAATAAAGCCTCGGACGTGTCTGCCTAGCCAGTACGTGCTTACCTGCGCTTTCCGCGCGATTCACCGAGGTCTGGGCACCTTAGGAGCTTACGTCAGCCGCCCCACTCAGATCGGTACACGGAAAGTCACTCAGCCCGAGTCTCTGGCGATCCACCTCTAGCACACCCGGCAGTGCTTCTTCCCGCCTACGGCCGATTCTCATGTTGCTAACACGCTGAGGTTTGCGAGTCACTTGTTGATCCACGGTACGCTGTTGCATTCGCCTTTGATGTAAATAATTAACTAGGATCCGTCATTTTCTTTAGACAGCATTCTGAAATATTTGATGCAGTAGTAAAACTGGAATGTACGAAGATCACATTGGTCTGTATCGTTCTTGTGCTCTTCAGCCATAAACCTGGTCTGATGCAGCTCTTCACGTTAGTCTACCCTATGAAAGCTTCCTCATCTCTGCGTAACTACCGCAGTCCATCTGAACCTGACTACGTATTCGATCGTTGATCTCCCTCTAAAATATTTACCCCCACACACTTCCTGCCTTTACCAAACTGACGCTTCCGTTATGCCTCACTATGTACCTTGTCAACCGAACCCATCTTTTAGTCAGTTTGTACCATAAATTTCTTTTTTAGTGTTTAGTACTTCAATCAGTAAAAAAAGAAACCCTCATAGGACCACTTTGTTGTTCGTCTGTCTGTCCGACTGGTGAAAACCCTTTTTCTCAGAAACGGATGGACGTGTCAAGTTGAAAGTTAAGTCACATACTGAGGTCTGTAGTGTCTTGGAGGTGTAAAAAAATGATGTTTCTGGGTCAGTGCAGACAAAAGATAGGGCCATTTAAGTCACACACTGTATTTTAAAATTAGCAAGCCCACTCATTAAAACCTTTAGGGTAATTCCAGTAGGCTTATAATCATGAAATTTAGCAAGAAGGAAGGTTTTGCAGAACGAACAAAGGAAAAATCCGAATACTTAAATTTTTAATTACGTACACTACTGGCCATAAAAATTTTTACACCAAGAAGAAGATCCTAAGAAATCAGTACCTAGAACAACCACCTCTGGCCGTACTAACGGCCTTGATACGCCTGGGCATTGAGTCAAACAGAACTTGGATGGCGTGTACAGGTACAGCTGCCCATGCAGCCTCAACACGATACCATAGTTCATCAAAAGTAGTGACTGGCGTATTGTGACGAGCCAGTTGCTCGGCCACCATTGACCAAACATTTTCAATTGGTGGGAGACCTGGAGAATGTGCTGGGCAGGGAAGCAGTCCAACATTTTCTGTATCCATAAAGGCCCGTACAGGACCTGCAACATGCGGTCGTGCATTATCCTGCTGAAATGTAGGGTTTCGCAGGGATCGAATGAAGGGTAGGGCCACGGGTCGTAACACATCTGAAATGTAACGTCCACTGTTCAAAGTGCCGTCAATGCGAACAAGAGGTGACCGAGACGTGTAACCAATGGCATCCCATACCATCACGCCGGGTGATACGCCAGTACGGCGATGACGAATACACGCTTCCAATGTGCGTTCACCGCGATGTCGCCAAACACGGATGCGACCATCTTGATGCTGTAAACGGAACCTGGATTCATCCGAAAAAATAACGTTTTGCCATTCGTGCTCCCAGGTTCGTCGTTGAGTACACCATCACAGGCACTCCTGTCTGTGATGGAGCGTCAAGGGTAACCGCAGCCATGGTCTCCAGCTGATAGTCCATGCTGCTGCAAACGTCGTCGAACTCATCGTGCAGATGGTTGTTGTCTTGTAAACGCCTCCATCTGTTGACTCAGGGATCGAGACGTGGCTGCACGATTCGTAACAGCCATGCGGATAAGATGCCTGTCATCTCGACTACTAGTGATAAGAGGCCGTTGGGATCCAGCACGGCGTTCCGTAATACCCTCCTGAACCCACCGATTCCATATTCTGCTAACAGTCATTGGATCTCGACCAATGCGTGCAGCAATGTCGCGCTACGATAAACCGCTATCGCGATAGGCTACAATCCTACCTTTATCAAATTCGGAAACGTGATGGTACGCATTTCTCCTCCTTACACGAGGCATCACAACAAAGTTTCACAAGACAACGCCGGTCAACTGCTGTTTGGTTCAAATGATTTAAATGGCTCTGAGCACTATAGGACTTAACATCTGAGGTCAACAGTCGCCTCGAACTTAGAACTACTTAAACCTAAGGACATCAAAGAAGTCCATGCCCGAGGCAGGATTCGAACCTGCGACCGTAGCGGTCGCGCGGTTCCAGACTGAAGCGCCTAGAACCGTTCAGCCACACCGGTCGGAAACTGCTGTTTTTGTATGAGAAATCGGTTGGAAACTTTTCTCATGTCAGCAGGTTGTTGGTGTCGCCACCGGCGCCAACCTTGTGTGAATGCTCTGAAGAGCTAATCATTTGCATGTCACAGCATCTTCTTCCTGTCGGTTAAATTTCGCGTCTGTAGCACGTCATCTTCGAGGTGTAGCAATTTTAATGGCCAGTAGTGCAGAACGGAAATTTTTTTTGTCATTTCTTATATGACGCTCTGACTATTACTTCGTCTGTCAAGGTCCCATTTTCTCAGGAACGGGATGACGTATTAACTTGAAATTTATGCCACATACTAAGGTCTAGAGGCCCTTGGCGTAGTGATAAATGCAAGCTTCTAAGACAGTGAAGACAATGAACCTAAAAGCTACGGTCATTTACGTCACATTTTGACACTCATAAACTCTGTTCCCAAAACCTATAGGGTGCTTCCCGTTGACCTAGAAATTATGAAATCTGGCAAGAAGCCTCTTGTGGCTGCAGGCGCAGGAAAGATGCAGTAGTTATCAGCAGTCATCAGCAGTTAGGTAGCCTAAGTCAGTTGCAAACTGCAACAGAAAGAAGAAGGTTCTGCTGCTAGGTAGTTCGCATGACAGAGGTGTGGGCCAGCAGTTGCAGGGAGTGTTGGGGAGCGAGTGCCTGTTCACTAGCATTGCGAAGCCTAGTGCAGGGTCGGCTCAGCTGACTGTTAACATAGGGTAGAGGATCAAGTTGTGATTGCGGGCGGAGCAGAGAATAATCTTGTTAGGGACAGGGAGTATGATTCAGGTGGTGACCTCGTAACGACAGCTACTCAAACTGGCGGCAGTAACGTGCACTTCGTGCGGCTGTTTCAGCATCATGATCAGCCTCATCTTAACGCTGCTGTTAGGAGCGTTAACATGAGGTGGAGAAGGCACTGATGGCGGAGGGCATGGCTCACATTTCAGTGCTGCCATTTGAATTTATCAGTAGATCGGATTCCACTAGGCACGTCCTGCGCCTCAGTAGGTATGGGAAGGGGAGGCTAGCAAAGCTTATAGGTGACAGTGCAGTGGGTGGTGCTGGTGGGATCCTCATGGAAAAGTTCCTGTAGTAGTGTAACACCATAGTAAGATATTATGCAATATTTTTTCTTCTTATTAATTGTGCTTTGCATAAAGTGTACTTTCTTTAATGTGTTCTCTGATATGTTGTACTATGTTTTCTCTTTACTGACTAATTCCTTAGGTTGTATTCAGAAAGGGACGATTTTGGTTAAATAATTTTATATTGATTTGTTAATATGGGTAAAGGGAATGTTTGCTTAAAATGTTTGCTTGCTGCTTTCTAACTGCTGATCCACACTTAGGGCTCTTGGTTCATGTTACGGTAAAAGATTGAGTGGTTCCCCTCTAAAACGGAAGTTATTTAGCGCGCGCAAATTGCGGTTGGTGCGAGTAAAACGGTGGACATGAAAGTCAGTCGGAGACTAGCTACCGTACAGTAGACAGTAAGTGATTGGAAAGTGCATTGTGCAGGTGCCGAGTCAGGCTCTTAGTGCTTGGATTTATTACGCCAAAGCCTCGGGTGGATGAATGGATTTAATATGATGCTCTGTGGCCTGAAAGTACTATAAAATCTGATAATCGTCGTTATGAAAAAAGTAACAGAGCATACCAATTACATCTGCAAGTCCATCTGCCAATCTGCCATCATATACTCGCCACCAATATTGCGCATTCACTGTAACAGAGAGGAGGAATCATAAATTTGTAAAGTGATGGATCAGCACATTTAGTATGTGCAAATAGAAGGTAACTCATACCAAAATTTTTAATTTGATTTTTTCCCTATCATAACACTTATCAGAATCCTCTCCTTTTGAACTATGATTTCTGAGTGTCCAAATTGCGAGAAATGATTATCAAAAAAGAAAGACAATTATTTGATTAAATTGGTTCAAAATTGAGTGAAATAGGTTATCTAAAATTATTGCGGATTTTGGTGAAGTCGAGGGAGGAAGTAAGTGTAGCTTTTGTGAAAGCCTTCCAGTAATTGAACTTCTTCATTTTAAAGTTTTGTGATCTCTTAAAATTACTTGCTTAACCTATGGTTTCAAAAGTAAACAACTGAGATGATAACAAACAGACAACAAACCATTTTGAGGTCCGTTTAAAGTAAATGTTCTTAATGATTGGTTTGAAAAGCAATACCCAGTGAAGAATCTGTTAAAAATACTCACAAGGTCAGTCAATTTACAAACAACTGTTTTCCTAAGTTGGCATTCATTATATTGTTCATGAAAGTGTGTTTAGTTCAATTTACTATAGTAGTCAAGATTAGGGGGCCTCCCACTGAATGTTGCTCAAAAATGCGCAGAGTTAAGTTACTTGATTATAGAAAGTTCCAACTGCTCTTGAAATTTATGTTGAGTTTCGTGCACATTGTGTATTACAAGGTGTAATAACAGTTTATGAGCACCCACTTAGTGTTTTATTCTCACTGAAGGTAAAGTTACTATGAATAACATTATCCACGAATACAGTTACTTCTTTGCTTTTAAATAAAAGCGTGAATAGTTATGCAAGTGAACTTTAATTGAATCTGTGCTGTGTAGAAAATATCTGAGAAAATAATACTAGACCCATGCCCAATTTCCAGTTTAGCATTGGCTTGCATTTGTTGTATTGATGAGTTACTCAGGTTTGACAAAGTATTTAAAATTGATGAGTGTAACAGTGTCTTTTGTGTTTGTGAGGACAGGCATGTTGTACAATAACTGTTAGTATCCACTTTACCATTATTTTTGCTTGTGATTTGGTTCATTGCACTTTCGTAGGAAAGAAGTATAGGCTGTGTTTTTCCACTAAAACTGTTTACTTTTTCTATAAAAGAAATGTTACACATTTCTATGCCTAATTAGGCTGGCAACCGTATTCCATTTCATTTGAGCAAGATTGATTAGTTAAAACAGTTTCTAAATAGGATCAGTTACTTTTAGTGTGTTTACGTAACTTCAGTTTTATGTCGGATAAATAAAACCCTTGAGGTATTTCACGGTCAATTCTGCAAAAACCCTCACAGAGGGTAACATTATACTGCATCTAAATACCATAATTGGTTATAAATATAATATCAGTACATAAACGGTGCAGTGTAAGTGTTGTACTTGGCTTTTCCCGAGACAGAACTAATTGTTCTGTTGGGGAATAGTGCGTAGTAAACCAAATTTGCTAAATGATGGCACACATGTGGAAGAGTGGCCACATACGTAAAAAAAAAAAAAAAAAATTATTCCATTTGAGTCCGTAGACGCATGACGGTACTGCACTGAACAGGTATTTGAATGTCGTGCAGGGGCAGTTGGATTTAGTGAAACTAAACTTCTAATTGTTGTTTGTTTATGGGTGCCGTAACTCTGACTTCAGACCATTTCTGGCCAAGTCAGAGAGAGTTCTTGGTTCACTTAGTGGGAAGTACCAAAAATTAGGTATATGGCGTGCTTCAGTATTAATTTTGTATATAATTGTGCAAGGAAAAGGATATTGTTAGATCTCCTAAATTCATATGGTATGATGCAAACTGTATTTTTTTTCCAACCAGGGTGCAGGGAAACAATAACACAGACATAGACAACATTTTTATTCATTCTACATTACAGATGGGCATTCTGTTAGTAAAAGGGTGAACAGCCTTTCAGACCATGACGTACAAATTTTAACACTAAAAGGTTTTAGAAGTGGTTTAACAAGTGAAAATGCTGGATTCTCTTTTCTCTGAGAGATGGATTAAACCAAAAGTTTCGAACGCTACGCGTGTTTTTTGATTTAACTAAGGCGTATGATTATCTTGATCACAAAATATTGCTCCAGAAGTTGGGTCATTTCAGAATATGGGAAGTAGCTCACCTCTAACAACAGACAGCAAAAAAGGTCATTACTCAAAGTGTTAAGAATGGCTGTAATGTGGGATCTGAGTGGGTCAAAGTCAAATGCGGGTGTCCCAAGGATCAGTGCTGGCACCATTCCTTTTCTTTATTTTACACTACTGGCCACTAAAATTGTTACACCAAGAAGAAATGCAGATGATAAACGAGTATTCATTGGACAAATATATTATACTAGAACTGACATGTCATTACATTTTCACGCAATTTGGTTGCATAGATCCTGAGAAATCAATACCCAGAACAACCACCTCTGGCCGTAATAACGGCCTTGATACACCTAGGCATTGAGTCAAACAGAGCTTGGATGGTGTGTAGAGGCACAGCTGCCCATACAGCTTCAACACGATACCACAGATCATCAAGAGTAGTGACTGGCGTATTGTGACGAGCCAGCTGCTCGGCTGCCATTGACCAGATGTTTTCAATTGGTGAGAGATCTGGAGAATGTGGTGGCCAGGGCAGCAGTCGAACATTATTTTGAATCCAGAAAGGCCCATACAAGACCTGCAACATGCGGTCGTGCATTATCCTGCTGAAATGCAGAATTTCGCAGGGATCGAATAAAGGGTACAGCTCGGTACAGAATAAAGGGTACAGAATAAAGGGTACAGGAATAAAGGGTCGTAACATATCTGAAATGTAACGTCCACTGTTCAAAGTGCCGTCCATGCGAACCACTGAAATGTGAGCCATGCCCTCCGCCATCAGTGCCTTCTCCACCTCATGTTAACGCTCCTAACAGCAGCGTTAAGATGAGGCTGATCATGATGCTGAAACAGCCGCACGAAGTGCACGTTACTGCCGCCAGTTTGAGTAGCTGTCATTACGAGGTCACCACCTGAATCATACTCCCTGTCCCTAACAAGATTATTCTCTGCTCCGCCCGCAATCACAACTTGATCCTCTACCCTATGTTAACAGTCAGCTGAGCCGACCCTGCACTAGGCTTCGCAATGCTAGTGAACAGGCACTCGCTCCCCAACACTCCCTGCAACTGCTGGCCCACACCTCTGTCATGCGAACTACCTAGCAGCAGAACCTTCTTCTTTCTGTTGCAGTTTGCAACTGACTTAGGCTACCTAACTGCTGATGACTGCTGATAACTACTGCATCTTTCCTGCGCCTGCAGCCACAAGAGGCTTCTTGCCAGATTTCATAATTTCTAGGTCAACGGGAAGCACCCTATAGGTTTTGGGAACAGAGTTTATGAGTGTCAAAATGTGACGTAAATGACCGTAGCTTTTAGGTTCATTGTCTTAACTGTCTTAGAAGCTTGCATTTATCACTACGCCAAGGGCCGTCCATGCGAACAAGAGGTGACAGAGACGTGTAACCAATGGCACCCCATGCCATCACGACGGGTGATACGTCAGTACGGTGATGACGAATACACGGTTCCAATGTGCGTTGACCGCGATGTTGCCAGACACAGATGCGACCATCATGATGCTGTAAACAGAACCTGGATTCATCCGAAAAAATAACGCTTTGCCATTCGTGCACCCGGGTTCGTCGGTGAGTACACCATCGTAGGCACTCCTGTCTGTGATGCAGCTTCAAGGGTAACCGCAGCCATGGTCTCCGAGCTGATAGTCCATGCTGCTGCAAACATCGTCGAACTGTTCGTGCAGATGGTTGTTGTCTTGGAAACGTCCCCATCTGTTGACTCAGGGATCGAGACGTGGCTGCAGGATCCGCTACAGCCATGCGGATAAGATGCCCGACATTTCGACTGCTAGTGATACGTGGCCGTTGGGATCCAGCACTGCGTTCCATATTACCCTCCTGAACCCACCGATTCCATATTAGCCGGCCGGTGTGGCCGAGCGGTTCTAGGCGCTACAGTATGGAACCGCGCGACCGCTACGGTAGCAGGTTCGAATCCAGCTTCGGGCATGGATGTGTGTGATGTCCTTAGGTTAGTTAGGTTTAAGTAGTTCTGAGTTCTAGGGGACTGGTGACCGCAGCAGTTAAGTCCCATAGTGCTCAGAGCCATTTGATTCCATATTCTTCTAACAGTCATTGGATCTCGACCAACGCGAGCAGCAATGTCGCGATACCATAAATCGCAATCGCGATAGGCTACAATCCTGCCTTTATCAAAGTCGGAAACGTGATGGTACGCGTTTCTCCTCCTTACACGAGGCATCACAACAACGTTTCACCAGGCAACGCTGGTCAACTGCTGTTTGTGTATGAGAAATCGGTTGGAAACTTTCCTCATGCCAGCACGTTGTAGGTGTCGCCACCGGCGCCAACCTTGTGTGAATGCTATGAAAAGCTAATCATTTGCATGTCACAGCATCTTCTTCCGTTCGGTTAAATTTCGCATCTGTAGCATATCTTTTTTATGTAGCAATTTTAATGTCCAGTAGTGTATATAAATGATATGCCCTCTAGTATTACGGGTAATTCTAAAATATTTCTGTTTGCTGATGACACTAGCTTGCTAGTAGTGGGTTTTGTGTGCAACATTGACTCTGTTTCAAGTAGTGCAGTTTATGACATACGTTCTTGTCTCGTATAAAATAAACTAATGCTAAACCATAGTAAGACTAAGTTTTTACTATTTCTAACACTCAATTCAACAAAACTGGACATTTTAGTTTCAAAGAATGAGCATATGATTAGTGAAGTTGAACAGTTGAAATTTCAAGGTGTTCAGATAGATAGTAAATTGTCGTGGAAAGGTCACGTTCAGGTTCTTGTTGAAAGACTTAATGCTGCCATTTTTACTATTATAAAAATGAAAAGTAGTCTACTTTGCTTATTTTCATTCTCTTATGACGTATGGTATTATGTTTTGGGGTAACTCTTCCCATTCTCAAAGGATACGTTTGGCTCAGAAACGGGCGGTTTGGGCAATAAGTGGTGTAAGTTCGCAAACCTCTTGCTAACCCCTGTTGATTAGTCTGGGTATTCTGACATTTGCCTCTCAATTTATATATTCTTTATTGTCGTTTCTTGTTCACAATACCAGCTTCTACCTCCCTGCAGCAGCCTACCATGTGTGTGTGTGTGTGTGTGTGTGTGTGTGTGTGTGTTTGAGAGAGAGAGAGTTAGTGCGCGAGAGTAGTTTTCTCTCGTGCATCAGTAGTTCCGTGCGCGCCGCCAGAGGCGCTGGGTCTATTCGCGCGAAGCTTGGATCATTTAATCCTTGTTTTTGTTAACTTTCGTGTGTTAATTATTCTGTGTTTTCTTATATCTCTTTCTCTAGTGTGTGTTCCTTTGATATGTGTTTAGTAACGCCAGCAACGAGAAGCTCACTGACTTGACTATTGCACATTACTAGAATCGTGAGCTCTGTATTTTAGCGCCGCACATAAAAATAAACTTCCATCGTTTAGTGTAACGTAAAAAAAACTTTAGCTACAGTGTAAATGAATTAGGTCTTCCGACTCTGCTATGCCGTTAGTAAAACAGCTACACGGCGCGCCAAAATTCCCGCTAGATGTGCTGTCAGCTGACGAGAAAACGGCAATCTAGCGGGCATTTTGGCAAGCAGTATAGCTGTTTTATTATTGGCATGTCAGAGTCGCAGGACCTAATTCATTTGCAATGCGGCTGAAGTGGTGATCCCGATGTGATCTGGCCTGCCTGCGCATACGTAACACCAGTAAAGAATGAATGAGAATCAAGCGGCTACTAATTTGGCAGTATCTAGACTAGCCATGAGGCTACCTCCGTTTTGGTCACAAAATGCAGTGCTGTAGTTTGCCCAGGTAGAGGTAAATTTCATTTATTCAGGCCTCACCGCAGATGCATCTAAATTTGCATTGGTGGTGAGTCAATTGAAGCAGCAATATGCGGCAGAAGTGCAAGATATCATCGTTGCACCACCTAAAGGGAATGAAAACGAACGGTTTGAAGACGGAGCTGGTCCACCCTGCATCGCAAGAAGAGCGCATGCGTCAGGTACTAACTCAAGAAGATATTGGAGAGCGAAGACCGTCACAGTATCTGCGGCATCTTAGAAGTAAAATTGACTCTGGCACCGTAACCGATCATCTGCTGCTAACAATCTGGAGCAGTTGCTTACCTCCATCTATCAAGGCGATTATTGCGACGCAATTGGAGACGTCGTTAGACGCCGTGGCAGAATTGCCCGACAAGGTGCTGGACGCCGTCCAATCCGCCCCTATTACGGTACCAGCCGCGCAGTGCGCGAGTACAGCCACCACGGTAGCGCGATCTGAGTACGATGCATTAGCGGCGAAGGTCGACCAACTGACGCAACAGATTATCCGGCTGGTAGCGTGTGGCAGTGTCGGTGGAGATCACAGCCGGCCGAGATACAGGATACACTCATGCAGCAGGCCACGTCCCACTCACCTGCGCCGTCATCTGACGCACAGAAGGACGTCTGCTGGTACCACCAGCGTTTCGGTGAACGTGCGCAACGCTGCACCAAACCGTGCGCGTTCCCAAACGCCTGCGGCTAGACAGCAATTATTACGCCATTTGGCTTATTTGAAAGCAGATTTATGACTTTCTGACTCTGGAATGCGGCGCAGACGTGGAAATGGTTCGTCGATTCAGTGCTGAGAGGCCTGTCATTTTGTTTTGCTTACCTCTAAGATGTTTTGGTCTTCTCAGCCCCGCCAGAAAAGTATCGCCAGCGTCTTGTCGAGGTTTTTCAACGACTAAGTCAGTACGGAATTGTGCTGAACGTGGCAAAATGTATCTTTGGACAGTCGCAATTTGACTTCCTAGGCCACCGCATAACACCTTCAGACTCGTTACTGTTGTGTCTAGACAAGACAGCCTAGACACAATGAGAGGAAGCCGACAGGCACGCGCTAAGCCAAAGCAGGGTGCGTGAGGTCTGAAACAGGATATGTAATGATTGCTATAAAGAAAAGTACGTAGCTTCTGGAATACTTAACTTTAATCCATCCTTTTGGTACATCTGGAGATTGTGGCGATACAAGTGAGACTCTTTAGATACATGCAATGTTACTAATGGCGCCTTGCTAGGTCGTAGCCATTGACTTCGCTGAAGGCTATTCTAACTATTTGCTCGGCCAAGGAGCGAGGCTTCGTCCGTGTAGTCGCTGGCTAAGTCGTCCGTACAACTGGGGCGAGTGCTAGTCCTTATCTCGAGACCTGCCTTGTGGTGGCGCTCGGTCTGCGATCACACAGTGGCGACACGCGGGTCCGACATGTACTAATGGACCGCAGCCGATTTAAAGCTACCACCTAGCAAGTGTGGTGGCTGGCGGTGACACCACATTCCTCCCCCGCAAATCGGCGAACGGTCGTGTTATAAGGCTTCCGCCCGCCGTGGGGAGGACCCCATGTTGACGTATGCGATGAGGCGGGGAGCGTAACAACAGGCGAGGCTGTGCCACCCGCACCCGGCCATTCAGTCAGAGGGGATCTAGGAAACGCCTGAAAACCTAGTCCAGGGTGCACGTCAACACGCCGTGTATGCGCCCGTAAAGAGACAGGAGGGGCCGAAGGGTCGACCTCCATTGCGTGGGGGGTACCCGACGCGCTACGACGTCATGTGGTCCGGAGCGGGCAAGAGTTCCATGGCGAAGGACAGCTGGTCACGGGAAACGATCGGCGGCGCGTGACCCAGGGAGGCGCTTGGCGGCTGCAGCCAAGCGTCCACTGCGGGCGGCGCCGCCTGGAGGACAGGCGGCGGCGGCGGAGGCGGCGGCGGCGCGTCGCCATGCGGCAAAATGGAAGGCATCGTCGGTAACACCTGGGGATGAGGCGAGCCAGTAGATGGGTCCCCAGGGCGCTGACCGGACGGCACCGTCGCCGAAAGCAGACGGGGGGCGGCAGAACCCAGGCGACGACAGAGGCGCAGCTGATTGAGATGCCGACGCACCTCACCAGAGGCCCCCAAAACCAAATACATCGCGCGGCCGAGGGAGCGAAGAATGCGCCCTGCGAGCCAACGCTGTGAACCTCGATAGTTGCGATAGAATACAACGTCGCCTGGAGCAAAAGCAGGAGTCTGCCGCTGCACAGGAACCTGATGCGGCGGATGCAGCAAAGACATCAAGGTTCGATGAGGACGACCGTGGAGCAACTCAGCCAGCGAGCGACCATCTCGGGGCTGAGAGCGATACGATGACAAAAAGAGCAACAACGCGTCTTCCCGAGAATGCGACTCTTTCAACTTCAACATCTGTGACTTGAAAGTCCGGACCAATCGTTCAGCAGCACCGTTTGACTGAGGCGAAAACGGCGCGGATGTCAGATGTTGAATACCATTGGCCTGGCAGAATGACTGAAATTCTGCGGACATGAATTGTGGGCCATTGTCGGAAACAATAGTCTGCGGAAGACCTTCAATGCAAAAGATAGCAGACAACGCTTGAATGGTGGCAGATGATGTCGTGGAAGACATCCAGACAACAAAAGGAAAATTACTGAAGGCATCTACCAGAACCAACCATCGATCATTCCAGAATGGACCAGCAAAATCGATGTGCAAGCGTTGCCAAGGGGAAGTGGCTTTTGGCCATGCAAAGACTTTCCGCGGTGGTGCGGATTGTTGTTCGGCACACGCCATGCAAGAAGAGCACATATTCGTAATTGCAGCATCGATTCCGAACCAAGTACAGTGCTGACGAGCAAGTTGTTTCGTACGCACTATACCCCAATGTCCTTGGTGGAGAAGCCATAAAACAGAGGACTGTAACGAACGTGGGACCACGACTCTGGACTGATCATTATCAGAACGCAACAACAAAACACCACGTCGAACAAAAAGTCGCTCCTTGTGAGCAAAAAATCTGCGAACCAACGGATCCTCGATCCGAGACTTTGACAAAGGCCATTGCGTAGCAACAAAACGCAAAACGGTAGCAAGGACCGGGTCAGCAGCTGTGGCTGTAGCTACACGACGAAAATCAATCGGAAATGATTCGACCACTTCATCGGTTTCCGAATCAATGAACAGGCAAGCAAGTTCGGAAGAATCGAATGCTCTATCCTCAGCAACAGACAAACGGGACAACGCATCGGCGTTTCTGTGCTTAGCAGCGGACCGATACAAGATATCGTAGTGGTACTGCGAGAGGAAAATAGACCAGCGAATGAATTTCTGCGCTGTACGCGGAGGTACAGGCTTGTTCGGATGAAAAAGCGACGTCAAAGGTTTGTGGTCTGTGATGATGGTAAAGTGACAACCATACAAGAAATCATGGAACTTAGTAACACCAAACACGAGAGCCAAAGCTTCTTTCTCTATCTGTGAATAATTTCTTTGCGCAGACGAGAGCAATTTGGACGCAAAAGCAATAGGGCGATCATGCGACCCATCTTTGTGCGCAAGCACAGCACCGATCTCGAAATCCGATGCATCTACCATCAACAAAAGGGGTTTCTGGGGATCGAATGGCGTAAGGCAAGTATTAGAAAGCAACGCCGATTTCAACTGGTGAAAGGCGCGTTCGCATTCCGTCGCCCAGACGAACGGAACACCCTTACGGCTTAAGCTATGAAGCGGAGCTGAAATGGTAGAGGCATTGCGCAGAAAGCGATGATAATAGTTAATTTTACCCAACACACTCTGTAGCTGCTTCAAATTCTGCGGCGAAGGCAAGTCTTGTATGGCACGGAGGTGTTCTGGACTCGGATGTATGCCTTGGGCATTGATTACATGTCCCAGGTATGGTAAGTCACGAGCAAAAAACACACATTTGTCCTTCCGCAAGCGAAGACCATTTTGTCGCAATACCTGAAATAATGTTCGTAGGTGTGCTAAACGCTCGTCTGCTGTCTTTCCGGAGATCACAATATCGTCCAGATAGTTCGCAGCAGTAGGGACCGACGCACAAACAGTTTGTAAATATTGCTGAAACAATGCAGGGGCGGATGCACACCCGAATGGCAGTCTTTTGAATCGGTACAAACCAAGATGCGTGTTAACCACCAAGACGCGCTGGGATTCGGCGTCCACTGGGATTTGCAAGTACGCATCTGCTAGGTCCAACTTCGAAAAGTAGTTACCCGGGCACAGTTTATCAAAAAAATCTTCCGGGCGGGGTAAGGGAAAAGTTGCAATCACGAGTTGTGGATTCACTGTTGCCTTGAAGTCCACACAAAGTCTCAGTTTTCCGGAAGGTTTTGGCAAAATTACTAAGGGTGAGGCCCAGAGAGAAGCTTGCACACGTTCAATTACACCTTGTGATTCTAAATCGTGTAATGTTCTTGTGACCTCATCACGCAATGCGTGAGGAACATTGCGCGCTCTGAAAAATTTCGGTTGCGCGTTGACTTTCAGTTCCAAATGTGCTTCATAGTTCTGAGCGCAACCTAAGCCCGGTGCAAAAATGTCTGCAAATTCTTCACACAGACGAGAAACACTATCTGAAGGCACAGTCTGATTCACTGATAGGACCTGATTTACTATAGACATGTTAAACAATTGAAATAAATCTAAACCAAACAAGTTCACTGCAGAAGAAGAACGAAGGACGTAAAATGACACAAGTTTTGTTTGACACTTGTATATTGCAAGAAGAGTGCACTGTCCTAACACAGGGATATGCTGTCCTCAATAACTATTGAACTTAACATTCGCGGCATGCAATGGAGGTTTGCCCAGTTGTTTGTACGTGTCGTGATTGAGCAATGAAACTGCAGCTCCGGTATCAAGCTGGAATTGTATGACCTTGCCATTAAAGTCCAAAGCTACAAAAAGTTTATTGACCTGCTGACGACAAGAGCGACTGTCTTGTGCAATTTGAACGGACACTGGTACAGAAGCACTTGCGACTTGACGCGATTTCCGGCGACGTCGACGCACAGTATTTGTGGGACAAACACAGTCACTGTTAGAGACAGTGGCACCGGACAAAGTGGAATTAACTACATGAATGTCCATGGGTGAAGGTCCACGAGCCTGAGTGTCCTTGGTTCGATTCCGGCGCGAAGCAAAGGGCCTGGAATGATTAAGAGTGTCTGATCTGAGCTTTTTCTGGCAAACACTTTGAACATGTCCTTTCTTATTACAGAAAAAGCAAATAGCTCGGCGTGACGGGCAATTGTCACGTGAATGTCTAGTAACACACCGCGGGCATGATTTCACTGCATTTGTATGCCGGCGCAGCACACCTGGTTTAGAGCGTGGCGGCAGCTGCGTGGACGTGCGCGAGGGCAGTTTACCGGTCCGCGCAGCGCGCCCGGCGTGCCGGTTAATGTTACACACGGCTGGCGAAGTTGCAAATGATTCCTGACCAAAGCCAAGCGTGTCTTGTCTATCCAAGATGTCTATCACTTGTTGAAGGGAGGGATTGACTAGTTTCAAAATCTGTTCCCGTATGCAAACATCAGAAACGTTCTGTGCTATTGCATCACGTACCATTGTATCTGAATAAGGGAGTCCACATTCACACTCAAAAGTACAATCCCGAGTAAGGCCTTGCCATGTTGCAACCCACTCCCTATTAGTCTGACAGGCCGTACGTTTCGTACGAAAGAAAGTATACCTCTTTGCAACTACATTAACTGTTTCCTTGAAATAGGCATCTAAAGCAGACAAAATTTCTTCGTAGGACAGAGTTGCTACGTCGCGTCGGGGAAATAATTTCACTATCACACGGTACGTTTGCACCCCTACACACGACAATAAATGAGGCTGCCGCTCGTTACCTTGAATTCTGTAGGCGGCGAGATGAAATCCAAACTGGCGTGACCACTCCGTCCATGTTTCCTGAGCTGGGTCAAACGGCCTAAAAGGCGGTGCAACTGCGAGTTGTGGCTGCGGTAGCGATGAATCGGCGGCGGCCGCATCGTTATGCAGTGCACGTTGACCCTGGACGAGCTGTCCAAGGGCATCCAATAACGCCTGCGTCTGCTGATTCTGCAAGCGATAAAATTCGGACAGTACATCTGGCGAAGCCATGACACAAGTAAATGTAAGCAATTAGAAAGAACAAGACCCTTATTGGACTCGTCGCCAAAAATTGTTGTGTCTAGACAAGACAGCCTAGACACAATGAGAGGAAGCCGACAGGCACGCGCTAAGCCAAAGCAGGGTGCGTGAGGTCTGAAACAGGATACGTAATGATTGCTATAAAGAAAAGTACGTAGCTTCTGGAATACTTAACTTTAATCCATCCTTTTGGTACATCTGGAGATTGTGGCGATACAAGTGAGACTCTTTAGATACATGCAATGTTACTAATGGCGCCTTGCTAGGTCGTAGCTATTGACTTCGCTGAAGGCTATTCTAACTATTTGCTCGGCCAAGGAGTGAGGCTTCGTCCGTGTAGTCGCTAGCTAAGTCGTCAGTACAACTGGGGCGAGTGCTAGTCCTTATCTCGAGACCTGCCTTGTGGTGGCGCTCGGTTTGCGATCATACAGTGGCGACACGCGGGTCCGACATGTACTAATGGACCGCGGCCGATTTAAAGCTACCATCTAGCAAGTGTGGTGTCTGGCGGTGACACCACAGTTACCATCGCCGGACAAAATAGAGGCTATATAACAGCTGCCCCGACCAGTCACATGCAAGGAATTAAGGCGCTACCTAGGCATGCTGAACTTTTACCGGCGGAATCTGCCGCATGCAGCCGAAGTTCAACAGCCGCTGACAGCCGCGCTGGCGGGCCCGAAAGCTAAAGCCACTTTGACAATTACCTGGACGGACGACATGATCGCGGCATTTGAGAAAACAAAACAAGCAATAGCGGACACGAAATTGTTGGCACTTCCAGAGCCGAATGCACTGTTGACTGTGGTGTTAGATGCGAGCCAGACAGCGAAAGGCGGCCTTCTTCAGCAACGCGCTGATAAAGCCTGGCAGCCGCTATCTTTCTTCTCTAAAAGGCTGACCACCTCGCAAAAGAAATGGAGCGCGTAGGACCGCGAACTTCTGGCTAGCGATATAAGACGCTATCAAATACTTCTGTCCTCACGTCGAGGCTCGCGCGTTCACAATGTTTACTGATCACAACCTGCTGACATTCGCCTTCTGGTATAATAATGTGAACTGCACGCTGAGGCAACACAATTAGGTGTCTCTACACTGGACTACGTGGCACTTGCAGAAGCACAGAGGTCAGACCAAGAGCTGCAAGACCTATTACAAGATGCATGGGCTTCATTGCAACTACAGCCCATAGACATTCCTGGCGCCGGCGTGCAACTGTATTGCGATGTGTCGACGGCCAAGTCACGTCCATATCTGCCTTCGAACTTCTGAAGGCAAACATTGGAGTCCCTATGCAGTCTGAGCCACCCAAGTACGAGATCTATGCTCCGTCTGGTTTTAGATCGCTTCGTGTGGCTGGGAGCAAAGCAGAATTGTAAAGTTGGCAGACACGCAAATGCGCCAATAGGTAATTTCCCAGTCGTCACAGTGTGATCCACACATGTTCATGTTGACGTCGTCAGACTTCTGCCGTCTTCAAACGGTAAACGCTACTTGCTCACCATTGTCGACAGGTTCACTCATTGGCCGGAAGCGGTACCAATAGATATCTCGGCTGAAACCTTGGCGTATGCCTTTGCGTCGCATTGGGTATTGTGGTTTGTCTGTCCGCTCCACGTCACCGCCCACAGAGGCAGACAATTCGAGTTCGAATTGTTCGCAAAACTGTCAGTACTTTGCGGCATGAACCATCTTCAGACAGCGTTACCACCCAGCAAGTAATGGAATGGTGGAACGATGGCATCGCACTCTAAAAGCAGCCCTGATGTGCCATGCGAGTGGGTGGACTGAGGCTTTACCAGTCATCCTACTCGGTTTTCGAAATACATACAGACCCGATCTGCATGGTTCCTCGGCCGAGCTAGTATATGGGGAAGCGCTGAGAAAACCCTGTAATTATGTAGAAGCATCTCCAAGACAAGAAGTGGATCCTTCTACGTTCGGTGGGCGTCACAGAGAGCATATCCAGAAGATACGCCCTCCCACAGCCATCCAGGCACGGTACCGGCCCGCTGTGCGTGCACAATGACCTCAGCTCGTGCTCTCACGTAACGCTATGTAGTGACGGCATCAAACTGGCTCTGCAACCACCCTACACCGGTCCACACCAAGTTGTCAGTAGAGGAGACCGCACACTGGACATTCGCCTGAACGGGAAACATACCACTGTCACTGTCTTGCTGGCCCATATTTTCCACGAGCCGCCCCCACCGAATACACAACCACTGCCTGTTCCAGTGCCGACCCGAGCAACAGAAACGACCCGGCCACCTACACCGACTACGCCAGCAGCTTCTGCAACACAAGGCCCCAAGAGATCTGGCCGTCATGTGCACTTCCCTGTGCGTTTTCTGAATGGCGCTCCGCTCCCGCCAAGGGGCTGATGCAGTGACCTGCCGCCGCCAACCATGTGTGTGTGTGTGTGTGTTTGTGTGTGTGTGTGTGTGTGTGTTAGTAGTGCGCGAGTGTCAAATTTTCGCGCGTGTGCGAGTAATTCCATTCGCGCCGCCAGAGGCGCTGCGTTTATACGCTCGAAGCGCGGGTCATTTATTCTTTACTTTTGTTATCTTTTGTATGTTAATAAATTTATGTTTTTTTATTCCTTTGATATGTGTTTAGTAAGGCTAGCAACGAGAAGGTCAGTGACCTCGACTAGACTATTGCACATTACTACACTACTGGCCATTAAAATTGCTACACCACGAAGATGACGTGCTACAGACACGAAATTTAACCGACAGGAAAAAGATGCAGTGATATGCAAATGATTAGCTTTCCAGAGCATTCGCTCAAGGTTGGCGCCAGTGGCGACACCTACAACTTGCTGACATGAGGAAAGTTTCGAACCGATTTCTCATACACAAACAGCAGTTGACCGGCGTTGTCTGGTGATGCCTCGTGTAAGGAGGGGAAATGCGTACCATCACGTTTTCGACTTTGATAAAGGTCTGATTGAAGCCCATGGCGATTGCGGTTTATCGTATCGCGACATTGCTGCTCGCGATGGTCGAGATCCAATGACTGTTAACGGAATATGAAATCGGTGGGTTCAGGAGGGTAATACGGAACGCCGTGCTGGATCCCAGGCCTCGTATCACTAGCAGTCGAGATGACAGGCATCTTATCCGCATGACTGTAACGGATCGTGCAGCCACGTCTCGTTACCTGAGTGAACAGATGGGGACGTTTCCAAGACAACAACCATCTGCACGAACAGTTCGATGACGTTTGCAGCACCATGGAATATCAGCTCGGAGACCATGGCTGCGGTTACCCATGACGCTGCATCACAGACAGGATGGTGTACTCAAAGACGAACAGGGAGCACGAATGGCAAAACGTCATTTTTTCGTATGAATCCAGGTTCTGTTTACAACATCCTGATGGTCGCATCCGTGTTTGGTGACATCGCGGTGAACGCACATTGGAAGCGTGTATTCGTCATCGCCGTACTGGTGTATCACCCGGCGTGATGGTATGGGGTGCCATTGGTTACGCGTCTCGGTCACCTGTTATTCGCGCTGACGGCACTTTTAACAGTGGACGTTTCAAATGTCTTACGATCCGTGGCTCTACCCTTCATTCGATCCCTGCGAAACCCTACATTTCAGCAGGATAATGCACGACCGCATGTTGCAGGTCCTGTACGGGCCTTTCTGGATACAGAAAATGTTCGACTGCTGCCCTGTCCAGCACATTCTCCAGATCTCTCACCAATTGAAAACGTCTCGTCAATGGTGGCCGAGCAACTAGCTTGTCACAATAAGCCAGTCACTACTCTTGATGAACTGTGGTATCGTGTTGAAGCTGCATGGACTGCTGTACCTGTAGACGCCATCCAAGCTGTGTTTGACTCAATGCGCAGGCATATCAAGGCCGTTATTACGGCCAGAGGTGGTGGTTCTGTGTACTGGTTTCTCAGGATCTATGCACCCAAATTACGTGAAAATGTAATGACATGTCAGTCCTAGTATAATGTATTTGTCCAATGAATATCCGTTTATCATCTGCATTTCTCCCTGGTGTAGCAATTTTAATGGACAGTAGTGTAGAATCGTGAGCTATGTATTTTAGTGCCGCACAGAAAAATAAAGCTCTATCGTTTAGCTTAACGTAAAAAAAAGTACAGATCGCGTCGGGGGTACCTCTTTAGCCGCAGTGTAAATAAATTATGTCCTGCGACTCCGACATGCCGTTAGTAAAACAGCTACACTTCGCGCCAAAAGCGTATTCCCAAGAATTAGCAGCTTTCACTTAGTTAATATTAGGCAGAAATCCAATCTGCAATTGAATCGCACTTCCTTGACTCTTGTGAAGAAAGGTCTTCAGTATACTGCTGCATCCATTTTCAGTAACCTACAACAAGAATTCAAAACTCTTAGCAGTAGTCTACGCACTCTCAAATCGAAGCTGAAGAGTTTCCTCATCGATCACTCCGTCTACTCTGCCGAAAAGTCCCTTGATAAATTGAGCTGATTCCTGTGTTATATTGTTGACTGCGTTTACATAAGCTTATGGCTTGTCTTTTTTGGGTTCACAAACATTTTATGTTATATATTGTAATTTCCATTACCGACATGTTCCATGACCTAGGAGGTTTTCTCCTCTATTTGATCCTGCGGAATTATAAGCGTAAAACAAAAAGAAAGTACCAGAATGAGATTTTCACTCTGCAGCGGAGTGTGCGCTGATATGAAACTTCCTGGCAGATTAAAACTGTGTGCCCGACCGAGACTCGAACTCGGGACCTTTGCCTTTCGCGGGCAAGTGCTCTACCAACTGAGCTCCCGAAGCACGACTCACGCACGGTACTCACAGCTTTACTTCTGCCAGTACCTCGTCTCCTACCTTCCAATGTGCTTCGGTAGCTCAGTTGGTAGAGCACTTGCCCGCGAAAGGCAAAGGTCCCGAGTTAGAGTCTCGGTCGGGCACACAGATTTAATCTGCCAGGAAGTTTCAAAAAGAAACTAAGTTTTACAGTTCAAGTTAAGAAAAAAATCCGAATAATGTTAATTTTTAATAACATTACACGAAAAAATGCTCCTTTTGCCGTTAGTTTGCCGATGTAAAACTTGAAATTAAACAATCATTAGTTCTGCACTTAGGCTGACTGGGTCGCAAAGGTGAAAGTCAGACTTTAGGCATGGAGTGACTTTATTGCTTAGATGACACGTTCCGGAATCCATCCATCATAGGTATTCAGAAGCGATTACTGCACGTAGATACGGCGTTTCAAATTGTTTGTGTAACAAACATTCGCGGACTAGTCTGGACGTCAATGTGGCATTTCAAGTTGTATGTGAAAAGCCATATCTGCGTCTAGTAATCGCTCCTGGATGGATAAATTCCGAAGGGCGTCGTATGAACAACAAAGTCATTCACTGCCTGATGTTTGACTTTGAGCATGCGACCTAGTCAGCCTGAACCACGAACTGCTGATTAGTATAATAATGGTCGCATCCCACCTGCATGGCTTTATCTCACATTTATATTACTGAAATTGAAACACTCTCGAAGATCTTGGAATCCTTCGGACCGTTATCTTGTCAGTGTCAGTGTCTATAACAGGCAGAAGTGGTAGAAATGAATGATACCCAAAAGGGATGAACTCTCTGTATACATCGCTTAACATTTCTGGGCTGAGATGTCATGGTCCCGGAAGTGTTGAGTGATGACAACACCTGCCGTGAAAACCTTCATTATATGATCTCTGTATACACATTTAAGTTTGTACGGAACCTTCAGCGTGCGAGTTCTGCTCGCAGCTGGCCGATTTTTTCCGATCTGATTCAGTACCTCCTCATTAGTTACGCGTTGTACCCATCTAATCTCCAACGATCATCTGCAGCACCACGTTTGAAAAGCTTCCGTTATTTCTTGTCTAATCTGCCTATTGTCCACTTTTCTGTACGTTGCTACTGACAAATACCTTCAGAACAGACTTCCTGACACTTATAAATGCCAATAAATTTCTGAAAAACGTTTTTCTTGCTGTTGCGAATGTGCATTTTATATTTTCTCTGCTTCGGTCATTATTAGTTATTTTACTGCCTAAATAGCAAAACCCATCGACTAATTTTAGTTTTTCAATTCCAAATCTAAATCAGCATCATCTAATTTATTTCGACTACATTGCATTACCTTTGTTTCACTCTTGTTGATATTTAGGATAATCTTTTTAAGACACTACTTGTTCCTCTCAACAGCTCTTCCAGGTACTTTGCAGTCTCTGACACAATTACAGAGTTATCGGAAAGCCTCACAGTTTTTTATTTCTTCTCCCTGTACTTCAGTTACCTTTTCCGACCTGATCCTCGTTGTCCTTTACTACGCGCCCAACGACAGGTAAAATTACACTGTAGACGGGCTGCAACCCTGTATTAGCCCCTTCGCAAATACGGCTTCTCTTTCGCTTCATACAACTGCTGTCTGCTTTCTGTACAATTTGTGTATAACTTGTCGCCCTGTGTATTTTATCCGTGTTTCCCGCAGAATTTCAAAGAATCTAATCTGGTCAGTACTATTAAAGGATTTTTGCAAATCTACAAATGCCATTAACGTAGTTTTTTCTTATCTTTTAAGATAAGCCGTAGGGTGAGTATTAAGTTTCTTGTCCCCACTTCTCCGGATCCCAAACCGATTTTCCCCGAGGTCGCCTTCTATCAGTGAACGAAAGAACAAAACAGAATTAATTATCTCACTTAACAAAATATATAATGCAGTAGTAAAAATACAACCTTAACTGCGTTACTTGTTTACTAGTTCCCTTGGCGATAGTTCAATGATCGAAGACAAGACGGTTATGTATTGAGTTACTTCTATTTGGTCCACAACCTTTGTGATACACTACATACTCTACATCCAGGCTCACTTTCAAAAATGCCTCCAAGTCCGAAGATGACTGGAGCTGTTTCCCACCCCAGTTTAGTTCTTAGTTCTTACGGCGATATCGAATCGTTCCTCTCCTCCATAGTGACCCATATTTAAACTCATACACTTCTTTTCTACTCACATATTTAGTAGCGTCAATATCGCGTGTAACCTGCCCTGTAACAGCGCATATAGTTCTGAATTTCAAATGTTACGCTTAGTACTGTTAGTTGCGCCTGTTCGCTTGACCTCGCCGCGCGAACTCGACTCCCGAGTGTATTGCAGTTTTCACATTCGCAACAACCCGTAAATTTAGATTTTGACTGTTTCTATTAACCATTTGGACTTATAACATGTTGCTACAACGGGAAAACACATGCCGATAGGAACACTCACCAGTTATAGCCGTTTGTAAGCCTGTACTGTAATTATTGTTAAAGGCAATCGTATATTTAATTACGAACTATTGGGGAGGTATAGGGTTCGCTTGTTTTACCTACAACACACATACTAATACACTTCAATGCTCTTCCTGCCTGCAGCATCGTTTTGATAGTCGTATCCAACAAAAAATCGATGATTATTCAGTACAGGATGAGAGCAGCAATTAACTTACTGGTAGTACATCCCTCTGAAATAATTACTAAAAAGAAAATATGACAGTAGAAATTCCTGATGGGATAAAATCTGTAAATCACTTTTGTGATGAATTAAACTGTCTTAATACAAAACTTACTTTTATTGCTGCAAAGTTATCTGAAATAAAAAGAAAAATCAGGGATGAATGCCTACAAGAAAATTTTTGCATAGCTTTCTAACTGGCACTTTCTAAATATTGATTTGAAATTTATTATTAAAATTCAGTGAGGATAAGTTTCAATATTTACAGCCAACGAATTTACAATGGAAAGTTACAAAGCGATCAAGCCAAATCAATAATCTCCTTTCTGGCCATTAATACCACTGTGTGCTTTGATACATAACCTAAGTCGAAACAAATCTCCGGGAGCAGACAACATTCCGTTACATCTCCTGATAGCCTTGGGAGAGCCATCAATGATAAAACTTTTCCATCTGGTGAGCAAGATGTATGAGACACGCGAAATACCCACAGACTTCAAGAAGAATATAATAATTCCAATTCCGAAGAAAGCGGGTGCGGTCACGTGTGAAAATTACCGAACTATCAGTATAATATGTCACGGTTGGAAAATACTAACGTCAACCGTTTACAGACGAATGGAAAAACTGGTAGAAGCCGACCTCGGGGGACATCAGTTTGGACTTCATAGAAAACTAGGAAAGCGCGAGACAAACTGACCCTCCAACTTATCTTAAAAGATGGGTTAAGGAAAGGCAAACCTACGTTGACAGCGTTTGTAAACTTAGAGAAAGCTTTCGACAATATTGATTAGAATATTCTCTATAAAATTCTGAAGGTGGCAGGGGAAAAATACAGGGAGCGAAAGGCTATTTACAATTTGTGCAGAAACCAGATGGCAGTTATAAGAGTCGTGGATCATGAAAGGGAAGCTGTGGTTGGGGAGTGAGTGATACAGAGATGTAATTTATCCCCGCTGTTATTCAATCTGTATTTTGAGCAAGCTGTAAAGGAAACAAAAGAAAAATTTGGAGTAGGCATTAAAATCCATGGGAAAGAAGTAAAAACTTAGAGGTTTGCCGATGACATTGTAATTCTGTCACAGACAGCAGAGGACCTGGAAGAGTAGTTGAACCTAATGAACAGTATCTTGTAAGAAGGCTCTAAGATGAAAACCAACAAAAGCAAAACGAGGATAATGGAACGAAGTCAAATTAATTCTGGTGACGCTGAGAGAATTACATTAAGAAATGAGACACCTAAAGTAGTAGATGTGTATTTCAGCAGAAAAGTAACCGATGATGGTCGAAGTAGAGACGATATAAAATGTAGACTGGCGATGGTAAGGAGAACGTTTCCGAAGAACGGATATTTATTAACATCGAGTACAGATTTATGCGTCAGGAAGTCTTTTATAAAAGTATTTGTATGGAGTGAAACCAAGTATGGAAGTGAAACATGGACGATTAACAATGCAGAGGAGAAGATAATAGAAGCTTTTGAAATGTGGTGCTACAGAAGAATGATTAAGATTATATGGGTAGATCACGTAAATAAAGAGGAGCTAAAGGACAGACTTGGGGAGAAGAGGAATTTGTGGCACAACTTGACTAGAACAAGTGTTCGGTTGGTAGGACACGTTCTGAGGCATCAAAGGATCACCAATTTAGTATTTGAGGGACGCGTGGAGAGTAAAATTCGTTGAGGCAGACCATGAGATGAATACAGTAAGCCGATTCAAAAGGATGTAGTTTGCAGCAGTCACTCGGAGATGAAGAGGCTTGCACAGGATAGAGTAGCATGGTGAGCTGCATCAAACCAGTCTTTGGACAGAAGACCACAACAACAACAACAACAATAACAAAATGACCAACACCTCAGTAGACTTTGATGTAGCCTTCTGAAATATTAATACTTACTAAATTACCGAACTCTTTGTAGAATGACCGAAGGAAGAGGATTTTCCGAGCCTCAAGGCAATATTTAAACAGAGAATTACTGATAATTAACATATTATATTGTTCCAGAAGCTTAACGATAGGTCGATAACTTTATTAGTGTGGCTTCAGTCCATTCCGTCAACTTGAAATACAGTTTATTTCGAGCTGGCGGAATGGTTGCGGGCACACTAATAAAAATGCCTTTCTGAAATTTGGCTGTGTTATTCCTCGGGCCTGTCGGCGAGGTCAAATATCAAAATTTTTTTATTTTAATTTATTCATTAGTTATTGCAAAAAAGTGACCAAAACACACGACAAAACTACATTTTTGTTTCAAAATCCGTCACTTTGCTATTTTGTCAAATTAAAAAAAAACTGTGTTATATCTCCGTTCGTAATATCCCATAGATTTAGAAAGTTGTTTGTTTTTGATTTCAGATAAGATTTGTAGACCACATGACTTCCGCCATGGACACACCGCATTTTGCATAGAGCAACTTTAACTCCTCGGATGGAAATCATAAAGATGACTGAATTTCTTAAAAAAATAGAAAGTTATATCCAAGAATAAATAAATAATAAGCAAAAAGATTTACGTTGATTGCTTCATTAGTTTCTCCAAAAAAAATAGTAAAAGTAGGTTATATTATGGGCTGACTAGGTTGGACCCTAAAATATGAGAACAGAACTAAGTTCTTGCCTTGTAACAGTTGAGCAGTTGTAAATGGTGGTGAACAATATATCACAATTTCTCCACGTCTCTGATGATGTGGATAAATATGGCTCAGCAGTGTCATTGTTCTTGATGTACTGGTGCTACAGTTACTTCTCCGCAATATATGTTCGAAAATCCTTGCATCCGTGACATATACTGTTTATAGACGACTTTAATGGTGCACATTCTTGCCTCTCCATTTCATAGACAATCTAACAAACATTTTGACGCCCTTTAATTAATATATTTTATTGCATGTTTCAGAGTGTTATCTGCACGTCTGCACTGACATATAGGAAGTCTCACTCTGCCTCCAGTACCATAATGCACAGGCGGCTAATCACGCTAAGGTCATCCAAATAACGCACCAAAGGCAAAGAGAACTTAGTCTCATAGATAAGGTTGATGATGATTACAAACGTGAATTTGACATATAAAGTTTCCTTGGGAGTCGAACAGTCAGCTAAAATTAACTATTTTTACATTCTATTCCAGATACTAATCCATACACATTATTAAAACCTAGAAATATTTGGGTTGAGGGATAATATATTGATTATATCAGATTTTTATAATTAAAATCGATTTAGCATAAAATCTACCTCTACCAATATGCAATTTTTACAAAACGTTTTAAATTTTTCAAGGTGTAGTTTGGTATTTGGTTCTTGTTAAGTTACAATATATTCCTACCATGGGCTTTTATTAAATGAGCAGCATGTTTACTTTGGGCAGTCTGTGGAAAAAAGATTCAACTGCTGTTGCATTCAAGAAACTAAATTTGCCTCATTACGCATTGACTCATAAAAAGCAGTACAACGCAACTACTGTGTGCTTCTGCTTTCAAGATATCACAAACTGGATCAGCTAGCTACCTGCGATAAAGGATATGCCTTGTTCCGCAGGTGTGCTCAGTTGTGCACTCCCATCGCTTAGTTCTACACGGATAATCTAAGTATGGACGATTCTCTTTAAAAGCCCAGAGGTTAGTTTAATCTAACCGGTGTCTCTCCCTGATATCGTGGAAGAAATAGTATGTGTGGATTCCAGTAATAGACAAGTTCCACCTCTCTTACCATAAATCCTCAATATGAACTCTGAAGCCGCGCAGGGTAGCCGCGCGGTCTCGGGTGCCTTGCCACGGTTTGCGCGGCTCCCCCCGTCGGAGGTTCGAGTCCTCCCTCGGGTAAGCGTGTATGTGTTATCCTTAGCGTAAGTTAGTTTAAGTTAGATGAAGTTGAGTGTAAGCCTAGGGACCGATAAGCACAGCAGTTTGGTCCCATAGGAACGTACCACAAAATACTAAAATTATGAACTCTGAAACAGATGCGACTGTCTGCTTGAATCTCAAGTACTTCGTCGGCTTTGTGCATGGCAACTCTTTCTCTAACATGCAAATCAAACTATTTTCTCTGTCTTGTGAGCTGGAACGTGACGTTCAATCATTGGGAACGCAATGCATACATTTGATCAAACCCACAAGAACAGGGCCCGCCCGTCCCCTCTCATCTCCGAAGTCAGGTCACTATCTTTGAACCAAGCCTATCAGAGAGCTGTTGAAACAGCACACGAATATTTTACTCTGTCCTATTGACGAATGTTCCATATTTTACAAAAAGTAAAATAGCGCCTTAAGGAAACGATAAATTGTATGTACCACTAGTCAAAATACGTAAAGATATGTTCTGTAAAATTATGGAACACACACGTAACTAACTTATTGGCACTACTGCTGTAACTAACAAGTTAAGATACACTTCTTGCCAAAACTTGATTGTAGATCAATCTTTGTAAACGCTTGGTGCAAGGCACAATGGACCATCAAATTAAGTGATACAATGTTATTTCAATGTGTCTCACACAAACCCACTGTCTCTCATATTTTTCAAGACAGATTATAAGGAAAAATGGTAGTCAGCAGGTGAAACTCTTGCTTCACTACTACGAGCCCCATACTAGTAATGTGTTTGGACAAGCTTCCTCAAAGAGTTCGATGTGAATCACGCATGAAAGCCTTAAAAAGTGGACTTTTTAAAGCCACAAATATTCAACTAATCTTTCGAGCCAATAACAACCTTTCAATAAAATTACACTCCTCCACGACCAGAACATCGAAATATGATATCCCAGGCACATATAAAATCACACGTGGCAGCTGTAATAGCTTTTACATTGGCCAAACAGGAATAAATTTTAACATGTGATATAAAGAACACATTAGAGAGAGCGAATATTACCAGTCGTGCTTCTTTCTGCACTTGTCAAATCAAAATCATGCTGCTGATAGGATCGAAACTGCAGTACAAAAATGGTTCAAATGGCTCTAAGCAGTATGGGACTTAACATCTGAGGTCTTCAGTCCCCAAATGCACTACAGATTCTGCACAGAATAACAAAAGGTTTTGCAATGGTCATTCTTCAAGAATTAGAAATCTATATACATATACGAGAAAATATCCACAAGAAATATTAAACGAACATACAGAATTTTGACACAAGTGCTACATCAGAAACTTTATTAAACTTTTAGAACACGATAATGGGTAAATCGGAAGTAGCCAAAGGGAACCGTAGCAAATTTTAGTTGGTAAAATAATATCGCTGTCTGTCTGCACAATCTTTGTAAAACATATAGCATTACAAGAGTTTAACTGCCAAACTGCTGTCACTTCGTAATTAAGATATTATTTTCAACATATTGACATCATTTACCATCTTATTAAAGCAGTGACGTTATAAAACAGTCAATTGACGACGTAATATGGACGTAAAATCAATCTAGATGTGAGTACAATATAGCTAATTTAATATAAATGACATTGGAATCCATACCTGTTCTCACCAAAATTGTAATTATAGATACTTGAAAAGGGCGATAAAGCCGAAACAGTCTGTCGTAAATAAAGATTACTTATCCACTCAAATGATCATGTCGTTTTGCTGCTGGCCCTAAAGAAGAAAAACCATCAACGTCGACAAGTGCGAGGCCGTTCTGTTCACATGCAGACAGAAACGTCTGCACAAACACCAAAACTGCAGTCAAATAACGCTACATACACGCCCAATACGTTTCTGTAAGAAAGTCAGATACTTCAGTGTCTGGCTGGACCAGAAACTTCCATAGGCAACCACACTAAGTGACCAATCGAGCTAATGCGGGGCTCAAACAGCTTTACCGTATGCCTATCAGGCAAAGCACGCTGAATAGGAGGGTGCCGAGGTCCATGTACACGACACTAATTAGGACTGATGATGTATGCAGCTCCAGTCTGGGGACGCGCGGCTCCAACACGTCTGCGCCGCCTGCAGATCATACAGAACAAAGTGCTACGTATCATAAACAACGCTCCATGATTCACTCACACTGCAGACCTTTTCAGAGAATGACGCCTTGAGACTCTCATGGAAGTATTCAAAAAACTCGCCACTCGGGTGTAGAGGAAAACGAGACATTCGAACAATCCCTTCATATTTAACCTGAGAAACTTCGATTACAACCGTAAATGGAAACACAGCCGTCCAAAAACACTACCAGATAGGGGCAATTAACCACCTATGGGTAGCATTAGCACACGGACATGGCAAATACTGATGAAAGCTAATTGGCATTGCCAGCTGCAAACTAGCCGACAGTGCAGGGATGCCTTATCGAACACTAAATGCAAACAAAGCCAACCAAAACCATTACACAGTGCGAACGAATTATGACCAATCGACCACTCATATAATGACCTTGGCTTCTTCAGGTACAGACGCAGCAGCAGGCCCAGGAGACACACATGCTGAGCCCAACAGTACACCTCCTCGAAAGGAGTGACACTCCTTATGATGAGCTAAGTTATGACAACGGTACCGAGTATTGCACGATACCCAAAAACCAACAACAACTTCACCCTTGCAGTATGTCACAGATAGCAAGAAAACCGCTACTGCTCTTTCTAGCTGACTATACTATCGCAGAGGTTTTTTTTTCCTTGGCGCTTGCCTTCTCACTTTTTTACCTCTGCAATTAAACCACTACCCTTCGCCTGCTTTCCGTCAACCGTGTATCTTCTCAATGCTACCATGTTAATGGGTAATCCTACACAAACGCTTTGATAGCATCACGACGTAATATCCCGTGAAATTCTCGTTCTCGATTAGTTACTAACAAATATAGACGTGACAGGAGATCTTTTGAGATGGTCACCACGCCGGTGTGGGCGTGGAGATGATCCACCCTCTAAAAAGCTAATGTGATAAGCCAGAAGTGCTGTGCGAAAAATACACTATAATATAGGAAAGAGTCTGCAGTGTTTATGAGTTTGTGCGATGAAACAGTGATGCGTTTCTGACGTCACAGATCCCTTCTATGAGTGCTGAAAGTAGCAGACGAAGCACAGCCATGTTGCTCTAAGTGTTTACGAAGTTAACACTTCATATTTAGTGCCCTACGTAATTATACCACTGTGTTAGGAAAATAATCATTTTAAGTAATTCTCGCTATTGAAGATCTCTCCCATCTCGGAGATTATGCGTGATAGTATGTTTGTGTGGGAGAAGTGAAAATTAATTGTGGCACTTAATTAGAGGTCAATTGTATCTTGCACCAAGTGTGTACAGAAGTTTAAACCATAATTGGGTTTTGAATCTAAATGTTTGTTAACGTATAAATTACATCATTAGTGCCACTAAGTGACCTATGTGTGTTTCACTGAACGAATATTTACATATTTGTACAAATGATATAAGCAAGTTTTGGATTCTTTAAAGTAATAATTCAATCTGGTTCAAGGATCAAACTTTTGTACACATGGCCAGAGATCAAACTTTCATGTGTGGTACGCAGATTGAATTCTGTGTGGAATTTTGTACAAAGATATTACTACTTCTGAAACTTACAGTAGTGTAATAAACCTTTCACTTGGTGACTGTAATTTTGTTCTTTTAATATGTCTTTGAGACTGTTAGTGAAAGTGTGTTCATGTGTGGAAAGTAAAATAACATTATTCTTTTTCCTGGCCTTTATCTAGTATCTTCATGGAGTCAGCATGTTAATTATTAGGTGTGGCAATGTTAGTAGCAGAGCATGGCTAGATGCCCTTCCTGTCACGACCACTTTTCCACAGGGCCCAAACTTATGTACCCCAAATTCCTGTGTCTAGTGTTATCAAATGTGTAAGTGTGTGAAAATTCTGCCAGCTGTACTTGAAACTGTAAGCTGCAATTACACAAATAGTACAAATGATTGAACTCCATGTGTTTTGTGATGTTATTAAACAAATCTTTACGTACTTTGATAAATAATTTGGTTTCCTTATAGTGCTGTTTTACTTTTTTGGTTCTCAGATTCTGGAAGGAAGAAGGGAAGATTGGGTTTAATGTGCCGTTGATATCGAGGCCATTAGAGACTGCCAGCTCGGATGGTGTCAATGGTGGGGAGGAAACCATCTTGGCATTTGCCTGGAGCGATTTCGAGAAATCACGGAGAATCTAAACCTGTATGGCCAGACTCAGGTTTGAATTGCTGTCCTCTCGATTGTGAGTCCAGTGTGGTAACCACTGTGCCTCCTTGCCCGGTCTCAGATTTTGGTGCCAAGGGTACCTTAAGCAGTTAGTTACACCAGCACTGCCAATAAGTGAGCAACATGTATTTGGACTGTTGTGGAGCAAATATACGAGGGTTGGAACTTTAATAGTGGTAACTACTTATTTACAGCTCTCACAAAATAGATATGTGTTTCAAAGTTTTACTAGCCTTCAAAGTAGTCACAAGCATTGTGTATAAACCGTTGCCAGCGATGTGGAAGTCGTAGGAAACTCTTAGCAGTGCCAGTTGTGTTGACAGTTCGAGCGGCGCGGTCTATTGTCCGAAGAATTTGTAGCAGTTCTGAAGCGAATTCTGTGAACTGTTTCCTTCAGTTTAGAAATCGAGTTGAACTCACGAGGGCTTAAATCAGGGGAGTGCAGTAGCTTTTATAGCACTTAGGAGCCCCATCAGTTAAACAAATCAGTAACAGTTTGTAGTGTATGTGCTTGAACATTGTCCTGAAAAATGGTGGTCAGGTCCTGCAGAAAGTGTCATCACTTCTGTCTGTATGCTGTTCATTTTTGGAACACAACCTACGTGACCTTTATCGATAACAGCACTGATCACAAGAACCTTTAGTGGGAATTGTACTATCTCGTCTATTAGTAATGTTCCATACTGTGATGGTGAGTCATCAAAGTCAGGCATGCTGCTGGCGTGACTGCCGTCTTCTGGTATCGGCCAGTGCAGCCTAATGGGGCTGCGGTGAAGCTTACTTGCGAGGTCCGTGCCCTTGGCTGGGCACGCGGCAGCCTGGAAGTGTTGTAAGTGCCTCTGCCACCACTGTCGCATTGCACAGGGCGGGTTGTATGACGTTGACTGGACACGATTGGTCACCCATAGCGACATGTCCTCATCGTGTGGCACTTGTGCTACCGGGCCCCTGCCTCATACCGGTTCTCCCATGAGACCTCTACAGGGGGTCCTGTTCAAAGAATCCTGCCACTTCCACCTCGTCGCTGCCTGCCAACAAAAGCAAGAGCAGCGCTTCTCAATGGCTTGAGGTTTATCACCACTATGAAACTGGTTGCATGCAGCCCACCTGGTTGCCTCTTATCGGAATTCAACCAGCAGTAGCTGATGAAGAAAAAGATAGCTTCTGTTGACGGGGATGAATGTGAGACTTCTGTAACGTCGTTCATTTGACTCACTAAGCGTTATGGCACTCTGGATGCAAAGCGAGCCCCTTCAGAAACCGCTAGTTATGGTTGTCTTCAGCTTATACACTCGTAAATACACTCCTGGAAATTGAAATAAGAACACCGTGAATTCATTGTCCCAGGAAGTGGAAACTTTATTGACACATTCCTGGGGTCAGATACATCACATAATCACACTGACAGAACCACAGGCACATAGACACAGGCAACAGAGCATGCACAATGTCGGCACTAGTACAGTGTATATCCACCTTTCGCAGCAATGCAGGCTGCTATTCTCCCATGGAGACGATCGTAGAGATGCTGGATGTAGTCCTGTGGAACGGCTTGCCATGCCATTTCCACCTGGCGCCTCAGTTGGACCAGCGTTCGTGCTGGACGTGCAGACCGCGTGAGACGACGCTTCATCCAGTCCCAAACATGCTCAATGGGGGACATATCCGGAGATCTTGCTGGCCAGGGTAGTTGACTTACACCTTCTAGAGCACGTTGGGTGGCACGCGATACATGCGGACGTGCATTGTCCTGTTGGAACAGCAAGTTCCTTTGCCGGTCTAGGAATGGTAGAACGATGGGTTCGATGACGGTTTGGATGTACCGTGCACTATTCAGTGTCCCCTCGACGATCACCAGTGGTGTACGGCCAGTGTAGGAGATCGCTCCCCACACCATGATGCCGGGTGTTGACGCTGTGTGCCTCGGTCGTATGCAGTCCTGATTGTGGCGCTCACCTGCACGGCGCCAAACACGCATACGACCATCATTGGCACCAAGGCAGAAGCGACTCTCATCGCTGAAGACGACACGTCTCCATTCGTCCCTCCATTCACACCTGTCGCGACACCACTGGAGGCGGGCTGCACGATGTTGGGGCGTGAGCGGAAGACGGCCTAACGGTGTGCGGGACCGTAGCCCAGCTTCATGGAGACGGTTGCGAATGGTCCTCGCCGATATCCCAGGAGCAACAGTGTCCCTAATTTGCTGGGAAGTGGCGGTGCGGTCCCCTACAGCACTGCGTAGGATCCTACGGTCTTGGCGTGCATCCGTGCGTCGCTGCGGTCCGGTCCCAGGTCGACGGGCGCGTGCACCTTCCGCCGACCACTGGCGACAACATCGATGTACTGTGGAGACCTCACGCCCCACGTGTTGAGCAATTCGGCGGTACGTCCACCCGGCCTCCCGCATGCCCACTATACGCCCTCGCTCAAAGTCCGTCAACTGCACATACGGTTCACGTCCACGCTGTCGCGGCATGCTACCAGTGTTAAAGACTGCGATGGAGCTCCGTATACCACGGCAAACTGGCTGACACTGACGGCGGCGGTGCACAAATGCTGCGCAGCTAGCGCCATTCGACGGCCAACACCGCGGTTCCTGGTGTGTCCGCTGTGCCGTGCGTGTGATCATTGCTTGTACAGCCCTCTCGCAGTGTCCGGAGCAAGTATGGTGGGTCTGACACACCGGTGTCAATGTGTTCTTTTTTCCATTTCCAGGAGTGTATAAAGACAGTTTCAGTATTCTCACCATTGGGCAACTGAAACCTTGTCACATAAAACAACAAATGTGAACTCTCTTATTTGTCTGCTTGAAACTTCATAACTAATTAGGACATGTACTCTAGTAACCAGAATCGAGCGGGACTGGAGCGCACCAGCCGACGGCCGATGGCGTCAACAGGGAATCGCTGGTACTATTCAGACACACACAACAGGGATGACTGACATCACAGACAACATGGCCGAATACCAAGACCAGTGAACAAAACCAAACGAGACGTAGTATCTCTCAGCAATTATAGTTATAAGGAATAGAGATACGATCACGAGCTCTTTCGGAAGATGACTGCATTCTGAGCCCCGGCGCTGCCAGCTTTAAAGAACCACCGTGAGTGCCAAAAGGTCAGCTCAGTGGGCATGACCCACGTGTTGAGCTGTGGGAATTGCAGCAGCGCTCACAGATTATAAGGACCCTCCCTCCTGCTTGCTGTCGTCTACATCCATGCCTTCTGGAGGACTGTCAAAATTGTCAGACCGGGATACCAAATCCCTCCCCCCTCCTCCCCCCTCAAAATCAACCTGCAGGGCCTGGAGCTTGTTAGTAACCCCTAATATCGATAGGAGTCCACGTACTTAGCAGGGTGGTAACGTGCTCGCCTCCCATGCAAGTGGGCCGGTGTTCGATTCCCGGCCGGGTTGGAGATTTTCTCAGCTCGGGGACTGGGTGTTGTGTTGTCCTCATCACCATTTCATTCTCATCGGGGCGCGCAAGTCGCCCAATGTGGCGTCGAATGAAATAAGACTTGCCCTTGGCGGCTGAACTTCCCCGAGTAGGGACCTCCCAGCCAACGATGCCATACGCTCATTTCCATTTATATCGATAGGAGCCAACACGGCTCAATTACTATATAAAGAGGTCACCAGCAACAACACTAAAACGATGCTGAATATTTTGTAGACAATACAACCACAGCTGTAACTACTCGTCTTGGAGGTTAAGACACTGCTTAAGCTGTGTTTAAACTTTTGATTATCAGATCACAGCTTTCATCAGTTTTAATAGTGGGCTTGTAAGCGTACTGTCATATCACTGGATTAGTTGTGGAGTACCTCTGCGAGCAGCAGCGTGTGCAGAGTCGAGCACAGGACACGGAACTGTTATGTTGTGCTGTGGGTAGCTCCGCATGTGAGAGGCATCGTTATTATGGAAGTTCAAGTGTTGCTACAAGTGCTATTACAGTGAAGTGATTCAGATGAAACTGCGTAATGATGTAATTAAAAAATGAGCAATGCCGCCAATAACGTATTTGTGTACCCTCTCATTGCGTGTTGCACAGCATGTCATCCGCGCCGTGTTCGGTCTCTCAGATGAACTAATGTGAACCAGTAATACTATTTACCACAAAAGAGAGTATTTAAGTGCCAGTGTCTTGAAGTGAGTGTGAGATGGTGTGTTCGGCCATTGTGCTTCCGCATATCAACAATCAACCGCGCCGCGACGGTTACGCGCACGCTCGTACAATTGAGAACTGTGAACCATAAATTTAACTTCGTGAACAGTGTTAAATTTATTACTAGTGTCAAGGAGGACTGGTACCAAATATCTGTGTATGCGGACGAGCGTAAGAACTTACGTGCGATCATTCGGCTTCCGCATCATCAACAATCAACCGCGCCGTGTCGGTTACGCGTACGCTCGTCAGAGTGATATTGTGGACTGGTAATCATCTATTAATTAGGATAAATACCTACGACTTAGAATGTTAACAGTGCAACCTGCGATTTTCTTTTCTCATCTCAGAATACAGTTGTTCATACCAGACGTAGGACAGTGTTGTGTTTTAACGTTGAGTGGCTCCCCTAAACCCGCTTGCATATTGCGATGGATAATTTCTGGCAATTTTTGTAAAAACGGACATAATGTCTGATAGGATAGTAGCAATCAGTGAATTTTACAATGTTACTTATAATCCGTCTTGATTGCAAAATTTTTATTCATATGACCGGTTTCTGTTCATCTAGAACCATCTTCAGATCTGTAACGATGATGATACTAATTTACTATTTCACGAATGCAAATCTTTTTCATCCTATCTAATCAAAATCAAATTATTATGTCGTGTGACGACGGCCTCCCGTCGGGTAGACCGTTCGCCTGGTGCAAGTCTTCCGAGTTGACGCCACGTCGGCGACGTTCGCGTCGATGGGGATGAAGTGATGATGATTAGGACTACACAACACCCAGTCCCTGAGCGGAGAAAATCTTCGACCCAGCCGGAAATCGAGCCCGGGCCCTTAGGACTGACAGTCTGTCACGCTGACCACTTTTATTTTTAATCTCATTTTGTTCACTTTTGTTCGTTGCATCTGCTCGGGGCGGACGTCGTAAGACATACGTTTAAGTTCGTTGTTGATCCATTAACTCAGTTTTTTTTTATTACAGAGGGCAGCTAAACCCTCTGACCGAACACGCTGAGCTACCGTGCCGGCTACCACTCAGCTACTGGGCGCGGACATCAACATCAAATGTACCAGAACGTACCTCATATTTCGGTTACAGGAGTAACCCGTTACTCCTGTAACCAAAATATCAGGTACGTTCTGGTACATTTGATGTTGATTAGTTAGGATGAAAAAGATTTGCATTCGTGAAATAGTAAATTAGTCCCATTATCGTTACACATCTGAAGATGGTTCTAGATGAACCGAAACCGGTCATGTGAATAAAAATTTTGCAATCAAGACGGATTATAAGTAACACTGTAAATTTCAGGCAAGCCAGCAGCAATGTGGAGCAGAACAATACGACCGCCGCGGGAGTATGAGGTACGTGGTGTGGACAAGGCGCACGGTCCGAAGTGAGAAACCAATTTAACGGTCTCCCACCCAGATGTACTCCCGGGCGTGTTACAAGCTGTCGTTCCACCGACCATTTTGGTCATAGATCCTTATATATAGTGCTGGTTTTGCTTCGTTAACCTATGATAATTTAACGGTTTATTAAATTGGTCTGACAACGATTGTTGCGTTCCGTGTTTCCGGGCCACTTAGTTCTTATGAATTAGTTACATGTCACCTTAGTTTGTGGTTTTCAGTGCCACGAAACCGGTTGTAATCCGACAGTAAACAGATTAAACACCTCTGAACCGACTTCTTAATTCACACATATGTGTGAAATCTTATGGGACTTAACTGCTAAGGTCATCAGTCCCTAAGCTTACACACTACTTAACCTAAATTATCCTAAGAACAAACACACACACCCATACCCGAGGGAGGACTCGAACCTCCGCCAGGACCAGCCGCACAGTCCATGACTGCAGCGCCTGAGACCGCTCGGATAATCCCGCGCGGCTCTTAATTCACAAGATGCTGAATGACTTGTTGTAGCTGAGACGATTTTACCGTACTTATAACACTCTTTCTATAACGTAAGAGTGTCTCATCCATGATTTACAAGAATGTTTAAATGTTGTTGTTGTTGTGGTCTTCAGTCCAGAGACTGGTTTGATGCAGCTCTCCATGCTACTCTATCCTGTGCAAGCTTCTTGATCTCCCAGTACCTACTGCAACCTACATCCTTCTGAATCTGTTTAGTGTATTCATCTCTTAGTTTCCGTCTACGAGTTTTACCCTCCACGCTGCCCTCCAATACTAACAAGGGAACCTTCCCATCGCACCCCCCTCAGATTTAGTTATAAGTTGGCACAATGGATAGGCCTTGAAAAACTGAACACAGATCAATTGAGAAAACAGGAAGAAGTTGTGTGAAACTGTGAAAAAATAAACAAAATATACAAACTGAGCAGTTCGTGGGAAGATAAGCAACATCAAGGAGACAGGGACGGCAGGAGCGCCGCGGTGTCGTGGTAACGTGAGCAGCTGCGGAATGAAAGGTCCTTGGTTCAAATCTTCCATCGAGTGAGAAGTTTAATTTTTTATTTTCAGTTTATGTGACAAACTCTTATGTTTTCGTCACTTTTTTGGGAGTGATTATCACATCCACAAGAAAACCTAAATCGGGCAAGGTAGAAGAATCTTTTTATCCATTCGCCAAGTGTACAAGTTAGGTGGGTCTACAACATATTCCTGTCATGTGACGCACATGCCGTCACCAGTTTCGTATAGAATATATAAGATGTGTTTTCCTGTGGAGGAATGGGGTGACCTATGACCTTGCGATCAAATGTTTTCGGTTCCGATTGGAGAGGCACGTCCTTTCGTCTACTAATCGCACGGTTTTGCGATGCGGTCGCAAAACACAGACACTAAACTTATTACAGTGAACAGAGACATCAATGAACGAACGGACAGATAATAACTATGCAAAAATAAAGAAAGTAAAATTTTCATTCGTGGGAAGACTTGAACCAAGGACCTCTCCTTCGGCAGCTGCTCACGCTACCACGGGACCACGGCGCTCCTGAGCGCACATTCTCCTTGATGTTGCCTATCTGGCCCATGGACTACTCAGTTTGTATATTTTGCTTATTTTTTCACAGTTCCACACAACTTCTTCCTGTTTTCTCAATTGATCTGTGTTCAGTTTATCAAGGCCTATCCACTGTGCCAAGTTATAACTAAATCTGAGGGGGATGCGATGGGGAGGTTCCCTTGTAGGTTGGTGATCCCTTGATGCCTCAGAATATGCCCTACCAACCGATCATTTCTTCTAGTCAAGTTGTGCCACAAATTTTTCTTCTCTCCAATTCTATTCAATACCTCCTCATTAGTTATGTGATCTACCCATCTAATCTTCAGCATTCTTCTGTAGCACCACATTTCAAAGCTTCTATTCTTGTCTAAACTATTTATCGTCCACGTTTTACTTCCATACATGGCTACACTCCACACAAATACTTTCAGAAATTACTTCCAGACACTTAAATCTATGCTCGATGTTAACAAATTTCCCTTCTTCAGAAGCGCTTTCCTTGCCATTGCCAGTCTACATTTTGTATCCTCTCTACTTCGACTATCATCAGTTATTTTGCTCCCCAAATAGCAAAACTCATTTATTACTTTAAGGCTCTCATTTCCTAATCTAATTCCCGCAGCATCACCCGATTTAATTCGACTACATTCAATTATCCTCGTTTTGCTTCTGTTGATGTTCAAAATAAAGTTGTGGAAGCGCGAACTGTTCTCCATGCGGTAGTCGATACGCACGGGACGTACAGTTAGCGAGCCGCACTGTTGGAATAAGCTAGCGTCATTAGGAAAAGCCTGGCAGACGCCTGGGAGAGTCTCTTCCGATAATTGAGAGTAGACCAGCGGCCATCGATCGCTCGGTATGAGTACAGCGGCCTGGAAGAGAGGAGCGGCACGCCTGCGGCAGTCCGCGGCGAGGCATCCGCCACAGCGAGCCGCGCCGCGCCGCGGTTAACGCCAGGTAAACAACACGGGACGGCGCGCCGCGCTCTGCGCTCGTCGGGAATGCAGGCGTGTGCGCACCTCCGTAGCCGCCGCAGCGTTCGCGTAATTGAACGCTAATGGAATGTTTCGACAGCATAAATCAAGCTCAGAGAGCAGCACAAGAAAATAAAACGTCAGCTGCCGTTCTCAGCTACAGCATACAATTTGAGGAATGCGCTAATATTGACATTTAGCTGCTACGCTATAGTGTTACTATTCAGGAAGAATATAATAATTCCAATCCCAAAGAAAGCAGGTGTTGACAGATGTGAAAATTACCGAACTATCAATTTAATAAGTCACGTCTGCAAAATACTAACGCGAATTCTTTGCAGACGAATGTAAAAACTGGTAGAAGCCGACCTCGGGGAAGATCAGTTTGGATTCCGTAGAAATATTGGAACACGTGAGGCAATACTGACCCTACGACTTCTCTTAGAAAATAGATTAAGAAAAGGTACACCTACGTTTCTAGCGTTTGTAGACTTAGAGAAAGCTTTTGACAATGTTGACTGGAATACTCTCTTTCAAATTCTGAAGGGGGCAGGGGTAAAATACAGGGATGGAAAGGCTATTTGCAATTCGTACAGAAACCAGATGGCAATTATAGGAGTCGAGGTACATGAAAGGGAAGCAGCGGTTGGGAAGGGAGTGAGACAGGGTTGTAGCCTCTCCCCGATGTTATTCAATCTGTATATTGAGCAAACAGTAAAGGAAACAAAAGAAAAATTCGGAGAAGGTATTAAAGTCCATGGAGAAGAAATAAAAACTTTGAGGTTCGCCGATGACATTGTAATTCTGTCAGAGACAGCAAAGGACTTGGAAGAGCAGTTGAACGGAATGGACAGTGTGTTGAAAGGAGGATATAAGATGAACATCAACAAAAGCAAAACGAGGATAATGGAATGTAGTCGAATTAAGTCGGGTGATGCTGAGGGAATTAGATTAGGAAATGAGACACTTAAAGTAGTAAAGGAGTTTTGCTATTTGGGGAGAAAAATAACTGATGGTGGTCGAAGTAGAGAGGATATAAAATGTAGACTGGCAATGGCAAGGAAAGCGTTTCTGAAGAAGAGAAATTTGTTAACATCGAGTGTAGATTTAAGTGTCAGGAAGTTGTTTCTGAGAGTATTTGTATGGAGTGTAGCCATGTATGGAAGTGAAACGCGGACGATAAATAGTTCGGACAAGGAGAGAATAGAAGCTTTCGAAATGTGGTGCTACAGAAGAATGCTGAAGATTACATGGGTAGATCACATAACTAATAAGGAGGTATTGAATAGAATTGGCAGAAGAGGAGTTTGTGGCACAACTTGACTAGAAGAAGAGATCGGTTGGTAGGCATGTTCTGAGGCATCAAGGGGTCACCAATTTAGTATTGGAGGGCAGCGTGGAAGGTAAAAATAGTAGAGGGAGACCAAGAGATGAATACACTAAGCAGATCCAGAATGTTGTAGGTTGCAGTAGGTACTGGGAGATGAAGCAGCTTGCACAGGATAGAGTAGCATGGATAGCCTCATCAAACCAGTCCCAGGACTGAAGACCACAACAACAACAGTGTTTCTATAAATCGGCCTTCACATGGTCAGTGTTATGGACACAGTGTATTGTGTCGGTATACACAGAGGTAACAAAAGTCATGGGATACCACCTAATATCGCGTCGGAGCTCCTTTTTCCCGACGTAGTGCAGCAACTCGACGTTGCGTAGACTCAACAAATCTTTGAAAGTTGTAACGTTTATGTTTTAAGTAAGGTATGATGTTCATGTCTAACAAAGAACAGTTATATCGAGTGATGTGCTGATAGCGTCTCTGATTACGTGTTTCTGTATATTTACCAGACTCTATTTTAAACAATCTGTCACCTAGTAAGAAAGCAATACCAGCAAACCCAAACTAATTAAAACCTTTTTGCGATTGTGACAAATTAGAAGAAAGTACATTCAGTTCTAGTCCATCTTACTACGGCAAGTACAAAATTAGTCCCTTTGCGAAAATCCATAAACCGTGTGAAATAAATTTCCTACCTCGTATTGGTGTCGCCTTAGATAAAACGTTGTTCTGCTCTCAGCACTGCTAAACTAACTACAGTTGCAAAAGCCAAAATGCAAGATATTTGACTAAGACACATTTAGAATTTGTCTGAATAAAAACTACCTGGAATTCGGAGGTGAAACATGACAGAGGAGAATAACTGTAATATCTTACTTGAAAATCTTACTATACTGTGAAACTGACCTGCAATTATTCAGCCATATCATAAAAATTACATTTACGCAAACAAACGATCTTACAAAAAATTACAATAAAAAACTTGAGGTTACATACAAAGCTGGTTTCATTCAAATTCGTTCAACAGCAAAAGCGCGTAAATACATGAATATTGATTACTTTATTGCAGATCGATGTAACACTATGACAAAGATTCTTCATCAAAATTTCATAGTAATATTTGTAGCATTTTATTAATTAATTTCACTTCAAATCTTATTTCTTCCACAAATCATTAATACACAACACTGAAATCATTATACTGAATATACAGGGTGAGTCACTAACTGTAGGCCGGCCGGACTGGCGGGGGGTTCTAGGCGCTACAGTCTGGAGCCGAGCGACCGCTCCGGTCGCAGGTTCGAATCCTGCCTCGGGCATGGATGTGTGTGATGTCCTTAGGTTAGTTAGGTTTAATTAGTTCTAAGTTCTAGGCGACTGATGACCTCAGAAGTTAAGTCGCACAGTGATCAGAGCCATTTGAACCATTCTGAACCACTAACTGTTGCCACCAAGAATAACTCCGAAAGTATGATAGGAGTTGAAAAGTTTGTGGGACAAAAGTTGCAAGTTGCATGGGACAACGGGGGCCACAATATGACGTTGGTATTTCGTTGCTAGGGGGGTGGGGGGGCGGGGGAGGGTCGCTTCAGACTTTGTTTTTCTAAATGGGATGCTACAATTTGGTACTTATTTTCTGCTAGCAGCTATCAAGACGAATCCAATAATTATTAACAGTAAGGTTTTTGAAGGTCAACGGAGTTCGAAAAGGTGGCATGAACGTTCATTTACAGACGGTGTTCGAAGTGATGGCCATTGGTATCAATGCAGTACTGCAATCTTCTTATCATGGATTGACTGGTATTCCTTATCACATAGCCGGCCGGAGTGGCCGAGCGGTTAAAGGCGCTACAGTCTGGAACCGCACGACCGCTACGGTCGCAGGTTCGAATCCTGCCTCGGGCATGGATGTGTGTGATGTCCTTAGGTTAGTTAGGTTTAAGTAGTTCTAAGTTCTAGGGGACTCATGACCACAGCAGTTGAGTCCCATAGTGCTCAGAGCCATTTGAACCATTTGAACCTTATCACATAGGCACTTATCGAAGCATATGCTCTGCAATTATCTCTCACATACCTTCAGGTGCAGTTGGAACGTCTTTATAAACAATGTCTTTTACTAATCCCCACAAGAAAAAACCAAGACGCTTCAAGTCTGGCGAACGAGCCGGCCACGACACATCTCCTCCGCGCCCAATCCAAGGATATGGGAATTGTCTCTGTAACTCATTTATAGCCATCAGCGAAAAACGTGCCGGACACCCATCGTGTTGACACTACGTTCTGTTCCTAGTTCTTAAAGGTATTTCTTCCTATAACAGACCTAATGTTTTTTGGAGGAATGTGGTGTATTTCCTAGCATTAAGATTTCCTTCGATGAAATAGGGACCTATAATTCTGTCCTCCAGAATCCCACACCATACATTCACCGACCACAGTTTTTGGTGTGCAACTTTCCGCAGACAACATGGATTTTCAATTGCCCAATAATGCATGTTACGCAAATTAACATTTGCATGGTTCGTTTATGTAGCCTCGTCAGTAAATCAAATCAAAATAATAAATGTTTCATCCGTCTGAATCTGAAGTTGAGCCCATCGGCAGAATTCAGTGCGGCGCATACAATCCGTACCAGTTAATTCTTGGTGGAGGCTGATATGGTAAGGATTATATTTATGGCGAAGGAGAACACGAACAACACTACTCTGGCTCACGCCAGATTCCTAAGCCGTGGTAAAATTTGCTGTTTTGAAGAGCTCGCCGCAGCGTTTAGTGTAAAGCAGTCGCCTTCCGTTTCTGGCGGTGGCGCCGCTGTGGTAATCGCAGCTTTGGTGTCTCCCTCTGGTGGGAAAGGGGAAAGGTTGCCTGTTCACGTGCATTCAAGGGGCGCTATGAGCTCGGCAGGGGGAGTCTGTCAGTCGGGACGAGCTGGTCAGTTGGTCAGCCAAGTCAGTCTGGGTCTGTCTCTCGTCCGCATTGGTGAGGCGGTTAGTGTCTGTCTGTCGTCCAGAGTGTTAGTATGTGTAAGGCCGCCAGTCTGCTCTAGTTTGTTCAGGGAATGGGCATTGGCGGTCGGATCGATCGGTTGGTCGGACGCACACTGGGACACAACATGACGGGTCCGTCGTGAGCGTCGGCGCATGTGAAGTCGCCACGTCAGGCCAGTGGGCCGCGCCGTATAGCGAGGGGTAGTGGCTTCGCGGCCGACACGAAAGCAACAGGAGTGAACCCACGACATCAGTCTGGCCGGCGCGAGCTGCGACGCCGTGAGACGCGAGATCAGCGCGCTTTCCTGCGTCCGTTGAAGCGGCTGACAGCGGACGGTTCGGGAGAGCGTTTTGGGGGTGCTGCGCCAGGTCTTCGCCAGACATCGCAGTTTATTAGAAGTTAAGAGATTCGTGATATGTTGTTTAATTTACTTGTTAAATTCTACGTGTTTTCTTAGTCAGTCTCTTGTCCCCAGCTTGCTCGTCTGTCTCTCTCGCCCGCATATGTTAGGCAGTTAATGTCTGTCTGTCTGTCGGTCTGCCGTACGTTAATAGCTGCTTAAGGTGTAAAGGCCGAATTCCTGAAATATGTTTTTATCTTGCCTTTCATCTCGCGAGGTGGTATATGTGTAATGTAGAGCATGTTGGTACATTTTATGTAAAACTGCATTTCATGTTTTTTATTTAAATGGTCATTTTAGTATATAAAGTTGTCACCCTTCCACCGTAAGAGTTCTTTTAAAAACAAGTTGCACTTTCGGTGGCAAAATTTTAATGTGAGTGTTTTGTACCATTTCCATCCCTCTTAAGGGGTGCATAGTTTATGTGTTTGTGTGAGTTGTTAAAATTTTTAGTTTAAAGTAATCTAGTAATCTAGTGTAGTCTTTCAGAGGTTGTTGTGAGCGGTCGTGACTACGGAAAGCTCATACTAAAAAATAAAAAAAAAATTAAAAAAATGTTATTTCTGCCTCTGAATAAATTGTAACTTGATATTTACAGGGTGCTTTGTGATCATAATTTTAAATCTGTTAAAAAAAAAAAAGGCTTTTAGGAATAAAATTTGCATTTGTTGAAATTTGTTTCCATCAGTTACCCACTGGCAACTACTTCCACACTCACATAGTGTGATTAAATGTGTTAATGTCCTTGATGAATCGTTAGTAAATAAAGTAAAGTCTTAAGAAAAGATTTTGAAAGTAAATCCACGGTTGCGATTTGACGCGAAATCCCACAAGGATCTCGAACCACAGTGGCAAGAGTACCACTTTTCGTCTCCTCGTTAGTAACAATCCTTTGCCGGATATGTTTCCGATGCGTTAAAGATCCGACTGTTCTCACTTTATCATACACTTATTTAAATGTACGACGTGTAGGGTGAGTACGTTGAGGATATCTTTCAGCGTATAAGTCTCTAGCTTTCACTGAATTTCGTGGCATTCTCCGTAAATTCTGAGGAATACCTCATTCACATTCGCTTGATTCGACGATACTAATGTTGTACAGCGAAATCATCGAATGGTGGTTACATGTCAATGGCACGTTAGATGCCATATTCGGCGAATATTTATTATTTACACGATATACGAGAGCGAATTGTCAGAGCATGTGGTTCGATAAGTGCCGATGTGATAAGCAATATCACTCAGTCCATGATAAGAAGACTGTAGCACTGCACTGATACCTATGATTATCACTTCAAACACCTTCTGTAAATGGACGTTCATGCCACCTTTTTGAACTTCGTTGACCTTCAAAGACCTTATTGTTACACATTATTGGATTTGCCTCGATAGCCGCTATCTGAAAATAAGTACCAAACTATATCAACCCATTTAAAAAACAAAGTTGACCTTCATATCTCTGACGCGACCCCACCTAGCAACGAAAAACCAACGTCATATTATGGCCCCCGTTGTCCCATGCAACAGTTGTCCCACAAAATTTTCAGCTCCTGTCATACTTTCGGAGTTATTCTAGGTGGCAACAGTTAGTGACTCAGCCCGTAAAATACTAAGCGACTGCCCACTCCGGAGCATCGCAATAGACGCTGCCAGCCTCTGGCGCGCTACCCCTGCTACTACCGAGCAACCACTGCCCACTAATGCGCGATCTAACATAGCACTTTGTTACACACACTCTACCTCAGCGACAGCGTTCTTCCACACTTACATCTTTGTAACCGATTAATCGCTTACGCTCTTGGGTAATATGCTAAAATTTACAATTTTCATTATATGTACCTATTTCAAAGCCCTCTGCAGAAATACTGCGTCATGCTGCCTGTACAGCCGTCAGAACTCTGGTAGTAGGATAGCAAGGAGAGAATGGGTACATGTAAACAGCGGGCGATGATCACTTCCAGTAATATGATTACGCTGTAACTAATAAGCATTAGGTTATCAGGACAGGTTCTGGCTGAGATAAAGATCTTACCTCAACGTCATCGATAAGAACGTCTAGTGTCAGATTACATACTTGGCCGACTTATAATCAAGGTCACCCCAGTACCCTCCTCCCAGGGAACCACCGACAGTTGATCAAGGTCATCCAGGGCAACCTCCTCACTCTTTCTCCCTTTCTCCCCATATTCAAACACCCTCTCCCACTCTTCATCTTTTCTGACTGGTGCGTCTGATTGGGTGGGGTTCACTCTGGAGCTGGGTAGCATAGGGAGAGAATGGGGCTGTGTCTGTATGTTAATAAAAGATTATTGTAATTAAATTGTCACATCACTCAATCAAGTTCTGGTTCTTAATAACAGTTTAGTATAACGTGATTTTCGTCATTCGAGGCAGTACCAGAGACCACACTCAGGTAGATGTGTAAGCACTTTAATTCTTCTCCAGTTTTACGTATTTTTCGCTCATTTTCGTATTTTTCCGTACTTTCCACAATTTTACCTATCTTTCCACATTTTACTTATTTTCTGTATTTTCTACGATTTTTGGCGTTTTTCCACATTGTTTTATGTTCTCGAAAATTTTATCAACCTCGTGAATTCCATGCCACAGCTCCTGATGTCATATCATCATCACGTCGCATCTCGTTATGTCAATGTCTTGACGCTCTCAGACAATTAAAATGTACCATATGTCCGAATTATTTGTCATTCGTAAGTCACCAATTCATTACTCGTGTATGTGTACATGATGTTGAAGTCTTTGTGTTAGAAATGAACTGGTTGGTAGAAATAATGACGTCATAACATATTAAATAAAATGGTTGTAAGTTTAACGTAACTTATGGTGTAAGACTCTTTGGCATTGTAATCTGTGTCTAAATTGGTGACATCACGCCATATTATGGAAATGGCGGTAAATATTAACGTAATGTATAGTGTAACACACTGTGACAAAGTAGTATATGGCTAAATCAATGACTCCACGATATGTTATCCAAAGATTGCGGAAAATATTTAACTGGTAAGGTGGAAGAGATTGTTTCTAAATTTGATTCTTGTCAGATATTAGAGGTTTCCACAAAATGTCAGTCTATACACGGATCTAGGCAACTTCTGTGCGTCCATTACCTCGGTGAATTGAAACACCAAGCAGAAATACCACATCTCGAGAGATACATTCTTGCAAAGTCATTCCTACAGTAGTAGTGCATGTCATATCGAGCTTGTTCTCATATTAGTATAAATAATGATGTTATTGCATATTCTGGTAAATATTAACAAAGTGTATGACACTAGTGTGTGCCGTCATAGCAAAATTCTGTGAGCACCACACATTTACTGATTCCGAAGATTGTCAACCAAAGACATCTGTGTAAACGCGGTATGTATACCAGTTAGCACACTGCTACAAATACACACTTAGATTATGAGAAACTTCAGCCCACCAGCTCTTTATTCGACATATAATGTGGATTAAACGACCTAAATGAGATGTCAACAGGGTATGGAGGAAATCCTCAAGCGACCACCACCGCCACCGAATCCCTTGGCCGCGAATGAGAGTGCTCTTCATGATTGCTAGACCTTTTCCCAGGAACGGTAGAGAAATTTGAATTACTTAACAATATGTATGTGTAATCGTCTCCGACATAACCGACCTCATAGCTGGCACAAATGGCATTGTTATGAAATGAATGATTCATGGAGTGGCCATCCCGCCACAGCAAAACCATCTGTAACTCACCGACGCCTACACATTCACCAGAGGAAATACGTGGGCGTCTTTATGGATTAACGTTGCGAACAGTTTAAGAGCCAAGCACTCCCCTCCCCTCCGCCTTTCTCTCTGGACCAATACGAAACAAGCTCCCATTCTTCCGCCAACCATACCTCTTTTAATACTAAAGCATATGCGTGGGTGGCACATGTCTTGCTCCATTCACCATAGGAAGTGGATCATTATGAAACACAGCAACGGCAGGGATTAGCCAAAGCTGCCAAGTTGGATGAAGACCCATTATAGGATATAAAATATTGGATTATTATTAGAGAGTGCGTGTCATAGCTAGAAGATAGGTAAAACATAGTATCCTTCATATGTGGATGGGAATGTCGCGACGCGACGAAACTGCTATATTCTCTCCTACAAATGAAACATACTGTGCATATCGGGAAAAAATTAGCGACAAAATACAATCCTGTACGCACACTGACGTTGGGGGAGATCCACCAGTGCTCCCAGGTAGAATAAAGGATACGTAAGGTGAAATAAACTCTCGTCATATCAGTGTGTGACGTCATTTTAAGATTCTTAAATACACTCCTGGAAATTGAAATAAGAACACCGTGAATTCATTGTCCCAGGAAGGGGAAACTTTATTGACACATTCCTGGGGTCAGATACATCACATGATCACACTGACAGAACCACAGGCACATAGACACAGGCAACAGAGCATGCACAATGTCGGCACTAGTACAGTGTATATCCACCTTTCGCAGCAATGCAGGCTGCTATTCTCCCATGGAGACGATCGTAGAGATGCTGGATGTAGTCCTGTGGAACGGCTTGCCATGCCATTTCCACCTGGCGCCTCAGTTGGACCAGCGTTCGTGCTGGACGTGCAGACCGCGTGAGACGACGCTTCATCCAGTCCCAAACATGCTCAATGGGGGACAGATCCGGAGATCTTGCTGGCCAGGGTAGTTGACTTACACCTTCTAGAGCACGTTGGGTGGCACGGGATACATGCGGACGTGCATTGTCCTGTTGGAACAGCAAGTTCCTTTGCCAGTCTAGGAATGGTAGAACGATGGGTTCGATGACGGTTTGGATGTACCGTGCACTATTCAGTGTCCCCTCGACGATCACCAGTGGTGTACGGCCAGTGTAGGAGATCGCTCCCCACACCATGATGCCGGGTGTTGGCCCTGTGTGCCTCGGTCGTATGCAGTCCTGATTGTGGCGCTCACCTGCACGGCGCCAAACACGCATACGACCATCATTGGCACCAAGGCAGAAGCGACTCTCATCGCTGAAGACGACACGTCTCCCTTCGTCCCTCCATTCACGCCTGTCGCGACACCACTGGAGGCGGGCTGCACGATGATGGGGCGTGAGCGGAAGATGGCCTAACGGTGTGCGGGACCGTAGCCCAGCTTCATGGAGACGGTTGCGAATGGTCCTCGCCGATACCCCAGGAGCAACAGTGTCCCTAATTTGCTGGGAAGTGGCGGTGCGGTCCCCTACGGCACTGCGTAGGATCCTACGGTCTTGGCGTGCATCCGTGCGTCGCTGCGGTCCGGTCCCAGGTCGACGGGCACGTGCACCTTCCGCCGACCACTGGCGACAACATCGATGTACTGTGGAGACCTCACGCCCCACGTGTAGAGCAATTCGGCGGTACGTCCACCCGGCCTCCCGCATGCCCACTATACGCCCTCGCTCAAAGTCCGTCAACTGCACATACGGTTCACGTCCACGCTGTCACGGCATGCTACCAGTGTTAAAGACTGCAATGGAGCTCCGTATGCCACGGCAAACTGGCTGACACTGACGGCGGCGGTGCACAAATGCTGCGCAGCTAGCGCCATTCGACGGCCAACACCGCGGTTCCTGGTGTGTCCGCTGTGCCGTGCGTGTGATCATTGCTTGTACAGCCCTCTCGCAGTGTCCGGAGCAAGTATGGTGGGTCTGACACACCGGTGTCAATGTGTTCTTTTTTCCATTTCCAGGAGTGTAGATATGGAGTCCATATGTATATACATTCTCGCCGTCCAAAATGAAACTGAGCAATTGCACACTGACTGCTGAAAAAAACAACCTGCACATACTTGATAACAGTAAAATCATTACCATTTCATCTCTACTAGTGAAAAATCATAAGATAAAACAAACTCTATAAAATTAATTAAAACTGTGCAGTTTGCAGTGCTAATGGTGTTATGGGTTAGCAGATTATGACCTATAATATCATTAGTTTCTTTAACTGGAATATTACTCGTACTGTGCAAGTGTTTTACATCTAGGGATGTTAGTGTGGCATTATTTAGTGTATGCATATTCTTGATTACATTTGGTAGCTCAGAACTACTTTTAATCCCAACATGGGTACTGAATGCATAAACCGATTTAAGTTTGTTGTTAAGAAATTTATTTAGTTTATAGCATGATGAGGGCGTGTTGTTCACGATGGGGCGAATAGGATATTTTTTATCTCTGCGAATCTTAACTCGAGGCCTAAATTGGGTAAGTTTAGCATTCATTATCTTTAGTGATTTCTTTTCATATATATTAAGAATGTACAGAAATTTAACTGAATTTTTGAAGTTTCATTCAGCTTACAATTTTTCACCTTCAATGGCAAAATGTATTATCAAAAAGAAGGTCTCGGGATGGGTAATAATTTCACTGACAGATTTTTTGTGGCTGATTTAGAATGTATTTTTTTTTGCCAAGTTTATACAGCTAAAATAAAAACTTTTTACTCTAAAAGTTATGTTGACGATATTTTATTACCGATAGAGGGTGACACCAAAGGGATTCCCAGAAAACAAGTAGCATGCAGCCGAAAATAACTTTTACTACAGCAGTAGAAAAAAGGGACTGCATTAACTACCTAGACCTCACTACCATGAAAGTTGACAACAAACTTAAAATTTTTAGAAAACCCACATGCACAGATATTATCATCAATGTTGGTTCATGCCATCACCACCTATATAAAAAAAGCTTCTTCACCTCATTGATTCACCCGCTCTTTTGTTTACCTTTAACCGACAACGAAATACGTAAAGAAAAAAATGTTCACATGGCTCTGAGCTTTATGCGACTTAACTTCTAAGGTCATCAGTCGCCTAGAACTTAGAACTAATTGAACCTAACTAACCTAAGGACATCACACACATCCATGCCTGAGGCAGGATTCGAACCTGCGACCGGAGCGGTCGCTCGGCTCCAGACTGTAGCGCCTAGAACCGGCCGGCCGAAATACGTAAAGAACTCACCATTTTAATGCAAATAGTTTTTCTGTAAATTATGTTATGCGCTCATACAATAGGCTAAAGGAACAGAAAACAAGCAGCAGGGAATCGCACGCTCATCTAGGGAGCAGTATTAATAAAGAAAGAATGAAGGCCACCCAATGCAATTCCAAGGCAATACGTCGCAACAAATAGAGAAATTTTTCGGAAACTCTAAAGTTAGGTGAGGTTCTCAAGTTCACAACACCTTAAAACTTCTGTACAATGTGAGTTAAGAAGCGAACATGACAAATTTGATGACTGTGGCATATGCAGGTCTGGTGGTAATAACTGTATTAAGTATTATATCGACCGAACTGGCTGTTGTTTTAATGTAAAGTTTAAGGAACATTTGCCAACTGTTTTGCCGCAGTGGTAACGCAAGTTCCCATCAGATCCCTTAAGTTATGCGCCATCGGACTTCTCTAGTACGTGCCTGTTAAGTCCCATAGTGCTCAGAGCCATCTCTAGGACGTGGAAGGGTCACTGTCTGGGTCTGCAGAGTGTTGTTGCCAAGTGGGGATGGACTCAGCCCTTGTGAGGCCAATTGAGGAGCTACATCATTGAGAAGTAGCGGCACAGGTCACGAAGACGGACAATAGTCGGGACAGCAGTGTGCTGACCGAGGGCCCCTCCGTGGTGATGTCTAAGGGCTGAGGATGACACGGTGGCCAGTCGGTACCCTTGTGCCTTCAAGGCCTCTTTAGACGGTGTTTCTTTGTTTCAAGCCAAGCAACAAAACTGGCTTTGGGTTACATTTAGAGGAAACCGGACGTACTGTAGGGAATATTGAATATACACTCCTGGAAATTGAAATAAGAACACCGTGAATTCATTGTCCCAGGAAGGGGAAACTTTATTGACACATTCCTGGGGTCAGATACATCACATGATCACACTGACAGAACCACAGGCACATAGACACAGGCAACAGAGCATGCACAATGTCGGCACTAGTACAGTGTATATCCACCTTTCGCAGCAATGCAGGCTGCTATTCTCCCATGGAGACGATCGTAGAGATGCTGGATGTAGTCCTGTGGAACGGCTTGCCATGCCATTTCCACCTGGCGCCTCAGTTGGACCAGCGTTCGTGCTGGACGTGCAGACCGCGTGAGACGACGCTTCATCCAGTCCCAAACATGCTCAATGGGGGACAGATCCGGAGATCTTGCTGGCCAGGGTAGTTGACTTACACCTTCTAGAGCACGTTGGGTGGCACGGGATACATGCGGACGTGCATTGTCCTGTTGGAACAGCAAGTTCCCTTGCCGGTCTAGGAATGGTAGAACGATGGGTTCGATGACGGTTTGGATGTACCGTGCACTATTCAGTGTCCCCTCGACGATCACCAGTGGTGTACGGCCAGTGTAGGAGATCGCTCCCCACACCATGATGCCGGGTGTTGGCCCTGTGTGCCTCGGTCGTATGCAGTCCTGATTGTGGCGCTCACCTGCACGGCGCCAAACACGCATACGACCATCATTGGCACCAAGGCAGAAGCGACTCTCATCGCTGAAGACGACACGTCTCCATTCGTCCTTCCATTCACGCCTGTCGCGACACCACTGGAGGCGGGCTGCACGATGTTGGGGCGTGAGCGGAAGACGGCCTAATGGTGTGCGGGACCGTAGCCCAGCTTCATGGAGACGGTTGCGAATGGTCCTCGTCGATACCCCAGGAGCAACAGTGTCCCTAATTTGCTGGGAAGTGGCGGTGCGGTCCCCTACGGCACTGCGTAGGATCCTACGGTCTTGGCGTGCATCCGTGCGTCGCTGCGGTCCGGTCCCAGGTCGACGGGCACGTGCACCTTCCGCCGACCACTGGCGACAACATCGATGTACTGTGGAGACCTCACGCCCCACGTGTTGAGCAATTCGGCGGTACGTCCACCCGGCCTCCCGCATGCCCACTATATGCCCTCGCTCAAAGTCCGTCAACTGCACATACGGTTCACGTCCACGCTGTCGTGGCATGCTACCAGTGTTAAAGACTGCGATGGAGCTCCGTATGCCACGGCAAACTGGCTGACACTGACGGCGGCGGTGCACAAATGCTGCGCAGCTAGCGCCATTCGACGGCCAACACCGCGGTTCCTGGTGTGTCCGCTGTGCCGTGCGTGTGATCATTGCTTGTACAGCCCTCTCGCAGTGTCCGGAGCAAGTATGGTGGGTCTGACACACCGGTGTCAATGTGTTCTTTTTTCCATTTCCAGGAGTGTATATAGTATGCATATTCTCGACAGGTCCCAAAAAAGGCCATGCTCTCGATTTATTGAAAGATCTTTAAATTTATAAAGCCAAAAGTAGAAGAAAGCAGACACATCCAACATCTGCTTTGTTTTTTTCAACAAAGTTAAACATTAGTCACTAAACGCCTTTCATAGTATATCCTTTCCCGTCGTTACGTTGTATAAAGTGCATCGTATTTTTTTCTTCTTGTTGCGTTAATCGCATTATTCTCGTGTTTTACTTTCCCTTCTCTGTTTGTATAAGTTATTTAATTGACGATATAATCTTATTAATTTACTGGTACAATGTTTTATTATCTTTTTCGTGATGCGACATGTCGGGACATATGAGAAGCCCTCTGGCGGTTAATTTTCATCTGACAACTTCTCGCTTTTGCTGCATTCTCGTGGCTACGCCAACAGGGGGCACTGATTACATACTTCAGTCTTTTGTTTCATTCATTCGTCTTTGCTCCCTAGTTGTTTCAAGAGTCATATTATTTTTTAGCTCTATAAACATGTTCTTGTCTACTTTATTGTACTTCTGCTAAAACCACCACAAAATTGTCTTAGAAGCACATAATGTCACTTTTCCTTTTTAAAAATTCTAACATTTAGCTTTATTCTTGTTTAATTTAGTTAAATTTGATCACTGTAATAGCTTACACACTTTATGAGCCCACTGTAGATTGTAGACATTATGTTTTTCATTTTATTGCATCTTGTACAGTTATAAAATTAATTAATATGAATGTGCCTACAGTAGCCACATCTACGACACATACGTGTTTTGCGGCTACTGTATGTCAATTTACATTGAACGTAGCGCGGTTAATAGGATGTCTCTGCCTGCACTGTGGCCTAGTTTATACTATATTTCAAATAGGTGCGACGAAGCTAAGGTGATGTTATGTGTATTTCTTGACGATGCCTCTGTGGTTTCATTATATTAGGACATGTTGTGGAACAGGGGTACCTTGTCGTATTTTAAGCGCGTGTTTCCACATGTATGAGAGTTATACTATTCGTTACGGCGTATTTAAAAGGTGTAATTGTGTCTGTGTTCTCAAGCTTCGCTCTAAATCTGAAGATGATCATCGCAGACCGAAACCGGTGGTCTAAGAATCAAAATGTTTTGCGATCGTTGACGGAAATAAAAGAAATAGTTCTTAGTTTCTGTGCAGTATACAGCCTCTAAATCGAAAGTTACAAATTTTACGAGAAGTCAATGTGGTTGGGACTTTGATGTTACTCAGGAGTATTTTATGTTGTGTACTCTACAAGTTTATGTCAGGGTAGGAAACGAACTTTGTTCTTCATTTAGTGTAACATTAGTGAAGAGGTCTGTACTAGAACTATGTACACAACACCTACTTGTGTTATTTTGCGCTGCAGTGAACAAGCTCTGCAAATCAGTGTTATGAACTTCAGTTTAAAAAAGGGAACTGTTAGGTAGCAGTTCGCGATCGGCTCCTACGTAGTTATTTTCTAGACAAAGACATTATTTCAAATCTGCCGTCAAGATGTGAAGTAACAAATGGATTTTAATTTATTTGCTTAATATAGGGTGATAGGTCGCAGTGTCATACCCAGTCGCAGAGCCACCACCATATTGACGAGATATGAGCGCTGAGTCGACATTAGACGGTAAAGTTCGGGAATTTAGTCGCTCACTTATTGAATTACGACAGTAAGTCCATTATTATCCCCAAAGTAGTAACAAAATTTTATTGTAATCACCAGAAAACTTTCAAGAACATCATTTTTCGACAGTCTCCTTGCGCTTCAAAGCACTTGGTCCATTGTTGTACGAGCTTCCTGATGCCTTCATAAAAGAAAGTTCTCGGTTGAGCTGCGAGCCAGGAATGCACCTCTTCTTTCACTGCTTCGTCCGAGGAAAATCTACAGCCCCTTAATGCCTTTTTGAATGGACCAAAAAAGTGACAATCAGAAGGGGCAAGATCGGGACTATATGGAGGATGATCCAGTGCTTCAAAGTTGAGTTTCTGGAACGTTTCAGCAGTGTGGGCAGCAGTATGTGGACGGGCTTTGTCGTGCAACAACGCTACGCCTTTTGACAGCAATCCTCGGCATTTACTTTGAATCGCAGGATTTAGCCTTGCAGTAAGCATCTCATTGAAGCGTACACTGTTTTTTGTTGTGCCCCTTTCCCCATAATGTTCCAGTACTGGACCTTGTGCGTCCCGAAAAACCGTAAGCACCAGTTTTCCTGCGGACGGTTGGGTCTTGAACTTTTTCTTGCAAGGTGAATTTGGATGTTTCCATTTCATACTCTGCCGTTTACTCTCCGGCTCGTAATGATGGACCCATGTTTCGTCACCAATAGTGGTCCTGTCTAAGAAGTTGTCCCCTTCGTTACCACAGCGACGCAAATATTTTTTGCAGATGTCCAAGCGCGTTTGTTTATGCAACTGTGTGAGTTGTTTTGGGACCCGACTTACACAAACTTTGTGAAACCCAAGTCTGTTGTAGATGATTTCGTAGGCAGAACCGTGACTAATTTGCAGACGATGTGCCACTTCGTCAATAGTTAATCGTCTGTCTAAGAGAATCATTTCACGTGAACGCTGAATGGTTTCTTCATTTGTGGCGGTAAACGGTCGTCCGGCTACTTCATCGTGCGTAACATTTGTGCGACCATTTCGGAATTTTTCAATCCATTGGTAGACACTCCGTTGTGGCAAAACACTGTTCCCGTGGTATACCGAAAGTCTTCCATGAATTTCGGCCCTCCGACCACAAAAAACAGACCACTGAACGTTGCTCTTCTTTGGTGTAAATAGACAGCGGAGCAGCCGTGATTAACAGCATGGCAGTGACAACGAAACTAACCTAGCAGCTTGAAAATAACAACAAATAAACAGCGCATGCGTCATCAATGTAAAACGACAGTACTACAAAAATAAACAAAAATATAATAAATTGCGGATAATATTTGACTTACCATCGTATATGAAAAACGTAGCCTAAACGTTCTTTCAAAGCAAAGAGAGCCTTCTGCTCCATGGTTGACTACAGAACTACGCCAGACCATGAATAAGCGTGATTCGGCACACAGAAAATTCAAGCAAAAGCCAAGTTCTGAATTACAGTAAGTGAAGTATGTATGAAGCTACGAAATAAAACGGAGTGAAACGTGTGCAGCGCCAAAATCAAGCATGTCTGCTTTCGTTTTGTAGGTAGCGTGTCGAATTCTGCAGCGTTGTGGAAAAAAATGCGTAGCTTCGGCATAGGAACGACCAATCTGCTATTATTTCTGAAGGCTCTGCAGAAGACGCAAAAGATTATTTTCTCTACAACAGTCATGTCTCAAGAAGCGATAAATTAGAAGCTACAATATAAAAACCTTTATCGATAGATGCTTTTTCCTTAAACCCTGTTTCGACATATACAGTGCAGAAGGCAATAATGAGAATCTCCTCTGAGCAGGAGGTAATGATGGAGTGAGCATAGATATGGTTGAAACCTCATCGATATTATTATTGCTGTGCTCAGGTACATCTACAGTCTCTCTCTTGTTAGTGGTAAATGTCCTACTGAGTGGAAACAAAGTTTGATCCAACCAATACCCAAAGATGATAACCCAAAATCACCAAGTGGGTACAGGCTGGTCGGAATATTACCCACATTATCTAAACAGTTGACGGATTATGTCAAATATTGTTTCATCCGCGATAAATTTCGATGTGACACCAGAGAACAAAAAAATGGTTCAAATGGCTCTGAGCACTATGGGACTTAACTTCTAAGGTCATCAGTCCCCTAGAACTTAGAACTACTTAAACCTAACTAACCTAAGGACATCACACACATCCATGCCCGAGGCAGGATTCGAACCTGCGACCGTAGCGGTCGCACGGTTCTAGACTGTAGCGCTTAGAATCGCTCGGCCACCCCGGCCGGCACATCAGAGAACACCACAGTACAGTAACTGCATTAATGAAAGTGACTGACGACGTTAAACATGGGCTGGACATACGTGAAGTTAACATTTTAAGAATGCTTGATTTCAGCATGCTGTTGATTTCAATGTATTACCTATTAGAATCAAACACCTGAATTTCACAAACAGTGCAATACTGTGGTTCGACAGCTACCTCTGAAACAGACGTCAACGAGACATCTGTGGCTCGGAGAGACCATATGGGAAAACTGTGCTTTCTAGAGTCTCTCAGGATTTCGTTCTTCATCCATTGTCTTTTCCGCTGTATGCTGTGTGTTCGTAAATTCCCGTTACAAACGTCTAGAACTTTAAAGGGAAGTGAATACATAATATTCTGGACAGGAACCCATGTCCGGAAACGTACGGTTTCCGTGCTACAGCCGCTTGAAAACATCTACGGTAGGTGGGTATGCAAAAGGGTAGTCATTGTAGGGGGTGGTGCCTCGGATTGGCTGATACCATTTGACGTCTACCTCTCTGACCCGATTCAAGCCCCATTCAAGTGTCTGAGAGTGTTAGAGAAACATGGCTGAGAACACGTTGGCAGAATACATCGGCCTGATATTTCTGAATGGCGAAGCTCAAAGTAATGGAAAAGCTGCTCGTCGCCTTCATCGAGATCTTTCTCCACTGTATCGCAGACCCTTTCCGCCACAATTACCCAACGGATTTGAGAAAGCGTGCCTTCACCGTGACGAGGGGTGACTCTGTTGCTCCAAGAAGACGCCACACATCCGAAGCGGAAGAGGCCGTATTGCATCGCGTTGAAGACAACCCGTCAACGAGCACACGAGCTATTTATTTGGCTGTTAATGAGTGGAATTGTAAAATTAGCGATTTACTGAGTCACGCCTAATCAGTTACTTGTAAAAGTGGTCGCGTTACCAACATGTTTTCAAATGACTGTAGCACAGAAACAGTACATTTCAGGACATTGCTTCCTACTCAAAATATACTCACTCGCCTCTACAGGCCCTAGAAGTTTGTAACGGATATTTCTGAACACACTGTATAATGATATTTCATCTGTGCTTCATTGTTGTTATTTCCGCTTATATCCATACGATATCCAGCTGTACACAAGCTGCAGCCAAAAGAATATTGTTGCAGCGGTATCAAATATGAAAGACGATTTTTGTTCAGTACCGCGATGGGTACAAGACCTGGGTCTTAAACTAAACGCTAAGAAGTCACAGAACGTCAGTTGAGTAATGGGCATTTTTATGAAACAGTCCCTGCCAATGCTTCTCTTTGGTATCCAGTTATCATAAAAAAAACAACAGTAAAGGATGTAACTCTTCAGGCTTTCCCGGCGATCTAATGACATCTTGGGTTGTCGGGTGTTCTGCCGGATATCAGCGTCGTACTTGCACGATATTTCGGTCACGTAGCTCGAGACCCTCATCAGGTGCGACCTGAGACTGCTCCTCGAGTGGACCTGGTCCAGTATTTATGCCTATGGTCTTCCCTCTCCACCAACGGCTGCAGGCGCTTCCTCTGTGGTCCGCGCCCATTCCCTGCGACCTGCTGGAGCGTTGCTGCTCCGTTTTCCGTCCGCTGCGGTTCCCTCTGCGGTCCGCGCCCACCAAACCCGCTCCTGGGGGTTTCATCTACGGTCTGGGGTACCAGGCGTTCCCCCTGCGGTCCGCGCCCGCTCACCACGACCTGTTGGAGCGTTGCCGCTCCGTTTTTCGTCTGCTGCGGCTCTGGATGTTCCCTCTGCGGTCCGCGCCCACCAGTCCCACTTCTGGGTGTTCCATCTTCGGTCTGGAGCTCCTGGCAGTCCGTCAGGGGCTCGTTTACCATCTCCATGTCTCTGGTTCTTCTGTTTGTGTAGTGTTGCAGCTGGCCCCGTTGCTCCTTTAACAATTCCAGAGCCGGATCCCAGGCTCTGCTTAGCTGGTACCCTGTGTCACGATTCATAAGATCGTCAGCCATTTTAATCTCAATCGATTCTCTTATAACACTGTCCCAAAATCTGGGTGTTTGTGCTAGAATCTTGGTATCCTCATACTTCATGGCATGATCTAGTTCTAGACAGTGTTCAGCAATGGCTGACTTAGTCACCTGTCTTAATCTAGTGTGCCTCTGATGTTCTTTGCACCTGATCTCCACAGTTCTTGTCGTCTGGCCAATGTAGGACATGCCACATTGACAACGTATATTGTAAATCCCTGGTTTTCGTAACCCCAGGTCGTCTTTGACACTCCCCAGCAGTCCCCCAATCTTGTTGGATGGACAGAAAACACACTTGATATTGTGTTTACGCAGGATCCTACTGATTCTGGCAGAAATAGAGCCAGCATAGGGCAGATATGCCACCTTCCTTGCTTCATCTTGGTCTTCTTCAGGAACCTGTGGTATAGTGGCTGGTCGGAGTGCCCTCTCAATTTGTCTGTCCATGTATCCATTCTTGGAGAAAACTGTTTTGAGACGTTCTATCTCTATGGGTAGATTCTCTTGGTCTGATAGGGCACGTGCTCTGTGGACCAAAGTCTTCAGAACCCCATTCTTCTGTGCAGGGTGGTGACAACTGCTGGCCTGCAGACATAAATCAGTGTGTGTAGGTTTTCGGTACACACTGTGGCCAATTGATCCATCTGCTTTCCTCTGGACTAGTACATCCAGAAATGACAGCTGGCCATTCTTCTCCAGTTCCATGGTGAACTTGATATTAGGGTGGCATGAGTTAAGATGTTCAAGAAACTCATTGAGCCTGTCCATCCCATGTGGCCAGATCACGAAGGTGTCATCCACATACCTAAAGAAGCATGTGGGTTTAAATGTGGCTGTCTCCAATGCCCTCTCCTCAAAACTCTCCATAAACATGTTGGCAACCACAGGGGACAGTGGGCTGCCCATAGCTACACCTTCAGTTTGCTCGTAATATTGGTTTCTGTACAGGAAATACGTGGATGTCAGTGTATGACTGAACAGGTCCAACAGAGCACCATCAAATTTCTCTGCAATCAGTTCTAGTGAGTCCTTCAGTGGGACCCTGGTGAACAGCGATACCACATCAAAACTAACCATGATGTCCGAATCTGTGATGTGCAGTTGCTTGAGGCGTTGCAGTAAAGGAGCTTGGCATAATCTTTGATGAGCATATAAATCGTGAAAAATAATCTTTGCAGCTTGCATAAAATCTCTCTCTTGCCTACATGCAATCCAAAAATTACGAAAATCCTAACACGCAAACGACGTGATTTTCACACACTCCGCTTACTTCATCTGCCGCGCCAGAACTGTTCCAGTTGCGTTAAGGGACAATGTGGCTGCTGAACGTAAAGAATTGCAAGACAGCGGACCTATTGCGCCCATACAAGCTAGTAAATGGCCAAGTCCACTGGTTTTGTTCCCCAAACGTTCAGGTTGCATTCGCCTCTGTGTTGACTTTAAGTCTACAGTCAACCCACAAATTGTGATTGATCTTAACCGTTACCACGCCCAGAGAATCTAATGGACATATTCGACGCTGGTTCCTACTTTTCAAAAATTGATTTGCGCGACACATATCTTCAAATAACGCTTGTTGAAGAATCTCAAACCGTGTGTGTTGTGAACAATCAACTGGGCTTGTTTAAATATTTACGTTTGCCTTTTGGCAGTGCTTCAAAATGGTTCAAATGGCTCTGAGCACTATGGGACTTAACATCTGTGGTCATCAGTCCCCTAGAACTTAGAACTACTTAAACCTAACTAACCTAAGGACATCACACACATCCATGCCCGAGGCAGGATTCGAACCTGCGACCGTAGCAGTCGCGCGACTCCGGACTGAGCGCCTAGAACCGCTAGACCACCGCGACCGGCGGCAGTGCTTCCGCACCTGCTTTTTTCCAACGGTATTTGGAACAGCTGACAGCTCAAATACCAAACTGTTCAAACTATTTGGGCTATCTGTCGTAGCAGGTTGTACACCTGAAGAAAACATTGAAAATTTGCGTGCTTTGTTTCGTGTGTTATCTGACGTAGGACTTAAGTGCACACTGGACAAGTGTGATTTTTTAAAACCTGAGTTGCAGTATCTTGGCCAGCTGCTGTGGTCGAGCGGTTCTAGGCGCGTCAGTCCGGAACTGCGCTGCTGCTACGGTCAAAGGTTCGAAGCCTGCCTCGGGCATGGATCTGCGTGATGTCCTTAAGGGTTTAAGTAGTTCTAAGTCTAGGGGACTGATGACCTCAGATGTTAAGTACCCTAGTACTCAGAGCCATTTGAACCATTTGCAGTATCTTGGTCATGTTATAAACAGCCAACGTGTACATACTCTACAGTGACATTTGTTAGCCATATGTGACCTGCCAATTCCTGGCAGTGTCACAGAATGGCACTGAGTCTTAGGAAAAATGAACTATTATATTCGGCCCAAACCGAATGCTGCACAAATCGCAGCTCCATTGCATCAAATGGTTCAAATGGCTCTGAGCACTACGCGACTTAACTTCTGAGGTCATCAGTCGCCTAGAACTTAGAACTAATTAAACCTAACTAACCTAAGGACATCACACACATCCATGCCCGAGGCAGGATTCGAACCTGCGACCGTAGCGGTCGCTCGGTTACAGTCTGTAGCGCCTAGAACCGCACGGCCACTCCGGCGGGCTTCATTGCATCGCTTGTTAGCAAGAACGTTCCTTTTGTTTGGACAGATGAGTGGCAAGAAGCTTTTAAAAAACTTAAAGTTGCATTGCTCAGTGATCGATGCTTAGTTCACTTTGATCTTGACAAACCAGTTGTATTGCAAGTTGAGGCTTCCTCTTACGGAATCAGTATAGTGCTTTTGCACAGAGTTGGTGATAAAGATAGACCTATCGCTTTCGCATCAAAAGTGTTGTCCAAACCTCAGTGTAACTATTCACAAACTCAGAAAGAGGCTTTAGCTATGGCGTATGGTCACCAAATTCCACCACGATTTGTATGGCAGAAAATTTTACTTAGTAACGGATCACAAGCCTTTGCAATCCTCGTTTCATCCGATGAAACCGGTACCTGTACCAACTGCCCAATAATTGTAAAGACAGGCTTTATTATCTCAATACCAGTACGAGATTATGTATCGCACGACAGATTAACGTGGTAATGCGGTCGCACTTTCACGACTTCCAATTGGCCCTGGTACAGACTTTGGCGCTTCTGCTGCGTCTTGTTGTCACATCGATGCTCAGGATTTTGAATTGCTTCAATATTTTCCGCTGAACTGTAGGAAAATTGCAGAGATCACGGAAGCTGATTCAGATTTGAACATTTTGCTAACATACATTCGCATATCTTGGCCTTGTTCCTTGCATAGCATAAAGAACTCCGTAGTGTGCCGATACTTTGCACGTCGGCATAGCCTCGCTATACAGAAAGGTGTGATTCTTGTACAAAATGACAGAGGACAGTCACATGTGTTGATTCCTAAGGCTGAACCGTGAATTTACTTTCGAAACCTTTTTTTAAAGAATTTGCTTTATTTACTAGCGATTCATCAAGAACATTAACACATTTAATCACACTATGTGAGCGTGGAAGTAGTTGCCAGTGGGTAACTGATGAAAATAAATCAAATTTCTTTCAACAAATGAAAATTTTATTCCTAAACAGATTTAAAATTATAGTCAAAAAGCACGCTCTAAATATCAAGTTACAATTTATTCAGAGGCAGAAAGAACAAATTTTTGACTGTATGAGCTTTCGGGCTGAGAACCTTGCCGCTCTCTTTTGACACGGCCGTAATCACTACTGCTCACAACAACCTCTGAAACACTACACTGGTGCCAATCTGGAACACACCAGATTACTTTAAAAACAACTCACACAAGCACATAAACTATGCACCCCGTAGGAGGGATGGAAATAGTGCAAAACACTAACATTAAAAGATTAACTTGCCGCCGAAGGTGCAACTTGATTTTAACTTCTACGAAAAGTCTTATGGTGGAAGGGTGGCAACTTTATATACTAAAATGACCATTTAAATAAAAGCCCATGAAATGCAATCTTGCATAAAATTATACAAGGTTGGCCAAACATGCTCTACAGTACACATATACCGCCTCTCAAGATGATAGGCAAGATAAAAACATATTTCAAGAATTCGGCCGTTACCCTTCAAGCAATAAATTCGTTAACACACCGAATCCGACAAGCATGACAGAGGCGGCTCCGAACGACAGACCGACACTAACTGCTTAACAAATGCGGACGAGAGAAACGAGCAAGCTGGGGACGAGAGGCGGACCAAGAAAACAAATCGAATTTAACAAGAGTAAATCACACAACATATCACCAAGCACTTAACTTCCGATAAACTGCGATTTCTCGAGAAGACCTGGCGCAGCACCTCCAAGTCGCTCTTACGAACCGTCCGCTGCCAGCCGCTGCAACGGACGCAGGAAGGCGCGCCGATCTCCCGTCTTTCCTAGTCCCCACCAACCGACCGACTGCTCGCTGATCCGTCTGCGACTGCTGCTCCGTCGCGACTGCACTGCTGGTGCGTCTCCCACTCATTTCCAGGCAAACGAAGGCGGAAATACTGGCTCGGACCCAACCATGCAGAGGAAACACGCCCACTGGCTAAGCGACATCCCTGCACCAGGAATGGACCGAGCCAAGCTCCACAAGATGGTAACTGAAGGGGCCCAGAAGCGCTCGGAGAACCAGTTACACCACGGCGTCGCAGCTCGCACCGGCCCGACTGATGTCGAGGGTTGACTCCTGATGCTCTCGTGTCGACCGCGAAGCCACTACCCCTCGCTATACGGCGCGGCACACTGGACTCACGTGGTGACCTCACATGCGCCGACGCTCAAGACGGACAAGGCATCTTGTGTCTCAGTGCGCGACCGACCAACCGATCGATCCAACCGGCCTTAAAGGTTGGTCCGAACGACAGACATACTGGCACTGCAGACGACAGACAGACACTAACTGCCACACAAATGCGGATGAGAAACAGGCCAGCAACTGGTGACGAGTGACTGACCCAGACTCACTCCGACTGAGCAACTGACCGACTGACTAGACTCGCCTCTAGCGAGCTCATAGCGCCCCTTAAATGCACGTGAACAGGCTATCTTTCCTCTTTCACACCAGAGGGAGACACGAAAGCTGCGATTGCCACAGCGGCGCCACCGCCAGAAACGGAGGGTGACTGCTTCACACTACGCGCTGCTGCGCGATCTTCAAAACAGCAATTTTTACCACGGCTCAAAGGCTTTGCAAAAATAAGTGTTGCAGTTACTTCACCAAAGACACTGGGGGACTGTTCGTACGAAACAGCGCGTCGACATTGTACTTGGTAGGGTATGGACACACATACAGAACAGATGACGTCACAGTGTCACGAATGTGCGGAAAATCAGGCCGCTCCGCACACAAAAATGCTCTGATTGGCGTATGTCGCAATCACGATGGCAACGAGTGCGCATAGATTTTGGGCGACCTTCTTGGAACACTTGTTAGTTGATAGTGGTTGAGTCGTATAGCTAGTTACCTTTTGCTGTGCCCATGAACTCGACAACGTTACGTAGCACAATCCAGGTGTTGTCCTCTATTTTTTGCCTCAAAGGTTTACCTGAAGTCATAGTGTCGGACAACGGCCCACAGTTCACATCAAATGAATTTGAAACATTCTGTGAACACAGTGGCATACATCTAACTAGTGCAACGTTCTATCCACAGTCAAACAGTGAAGCGGAACGTTTTGTCGGAGCCTTCAAGCAACAGATGGCCAAACTTCGCTCCGCACACACCAGGCATCAAGCATTGCAACAGTTTCTCGCCTCTTATCGTTTGCATCCACGAGATGGACCATCGCCGGTGGAACTGCTTCACGGCCGCCGCCATCGGACACTGCTCCAGCTGCTCCACGCTCCTCAGCTCCTTGTGTTTTTCAGAGTTTTTAGCAGCAGGAGATAGTGGGCGCGAGGCGAGATCCTTCGTCGACTTGGCGCTTGCATGTCACTTACTTCAGGTGCAGACGGATGTCTGACGTCCCCTGCAACCACAGCTTCCGGTCCAGCAGAGCGTCCACGCACATGCCTTCCGCCCATTGTCATGCTCCATTTACGATGACGTTCCGTCGCTTTGATCAGGTGGGGGGGGGGGAGGTGGAATATTACGGCTTGAAGTCAAGTCACATCAATCGGGAACGACAGAGAAGAGAAGGCTGTGAGAAGCAGTCATCCAATCGCAGGCTGACTGACCTCTGTTCCAGGACGACAACGCTACAGTAGTGGCCACTATGTGAAGAGGACATAAGCGTCGCGCCCTACTGGTGGCGGCCCACTTGGATAGTAGGTTCAAGGTTAGCCACTTCGATAGCAGTTCAGAACTTGCTTTTGTCAATTAATGATCAGTAGTCACTGCTAAGACTGATTATTTCGTATGTCACCCTGTGCTTGCGAAATATCTGTGTAAATGTAATAAAACTCATTAATACAAGTTGTTTGATTGTTTGTCTAGTGAACAGAGTAAGCAAGATTCCTAGACACAACATATAATTTCCGGAGTAACACAAGGACGTGTGCTATTTACGATATATATAAATCAACTAGTAGAAAGTTTCGGAAGATCTTTAAGACTGTTCACAGATGATGCGGTTGTCAAAAGTAAAGTAGCAGCTCCAGAAGACAGTATCAATTTGCAGAATGGTCTGCAGAGGAATGATGAATGCTGCAGACTCTGCGAGTTAACCCTGAACGTAAGTAAACGTAATATATTGCGCATACATAGGAAAAGAAAGTCACTACTGTATAACCACACTATTGACAAAAAAATTGTCAGAAACAGTATGTACTGTAAAACATCTAGGACTAAGTATCCAGAGCATCATTAGGTGGAATGACCACATAAAAGAAATAGCAGCAAAATCAGATGCCAGACTGAGGTTCATAGGAAGATTGCTAGGGAAATGTAACTCATCCACGAAAGATATGGCTTACCAGTCGCTTGTTGGACAGATTCTTGAGTACTGGTCATCCGCCTGGGACCCTTACAGTGTAGGAGTAATAGAAGCAATAGAGAAGATCCAACGAAGAGCGCCACGTTGTAACCTCCCCACAAAATTTAAAAGATATTATTTTAAATGCTAATGCACATTGAGCTAAGTGTAAGCTCCCCAGAGAAATTTTGAAACACAATAGTTGAATGTTAACAAGCATACAACCTAACGTAAGCTCCCAGCAAATAAATTTAATGACAATAAAAATGAGAATCGCAATCTGACTCAAGGTGTAAGCTGTCACGAAAATAATGAAAAACAATTCAATGCTAATGAGACTTCAGTGACAATGTAAACTCAATTAAACCAAAATATCGGTCTTTGGCCCTGTGTAAAAAAATCATAATTAATTTCTTACCTCATTGAAACTGCATGTCAAATTTCTGCTCTTATTGTTTTTGCCATAGCTTTGAGGAAATTGATTGCAAAAATTTTGAATTTAAGGGAAGCTTTTCTTTAAGGAATATCAAGGGAATATTTGTTTCATTAAAGAATTCCTTGTAAAAAATTGCTTTGAAAACCAAAATTATTATTGGGGCGATTGTTGCACAAATTAGTTACAGTTAATTTACATTATTAGCTGAGCGCATTTAAAAATAATATACCTCATCCTGAATCTTGACCAGAGTGCCATGTCGACGCCCGCCGACTCCTCACACACAACTGCACTGGGCTGCTACTACCGACATACAGCTCTGCCCTACTGCTACTGACAGACTGCCCACTGACTACTGCTCGCAACTGTACTACACGACTACTACTGACAGAGTACCGCTCGCAACTCTCGCGCGGTCAAGCGCAGACTAGCCACGATAAATGGCTCTCTGGTCAGAGACTCTGCAATGCCTCGCCATCGTCGCCACACAACATACGTGTTTCATAACCCTCCACTGGGGGGGGGCAAAAATTTGTCAGCGATGGTGAGTCATTTGGACTTGCCAAGCGCGGCAAAATTTTTTCTTTAATTAATGAACTTTTACAATTTACAGAATATTTAGATGTAGTACATGAATTAAAAGTTGTGCACATGCACCGAGTACAAAAAATTTCAGACAAAGACAAGATATGAGTACAAAACATAGTAGCAAATCAGAAAAATGTATATACAAATTATTTGACAGATAACAAAGTGCACACACACTGAAAAAATTCTGTAGAATTTTCAGAACAAATAAACAGAATGGCAGAAAATCATGTTGACAAGTGACATGAGTGCACATGCACTGCAGTTCAGAACATATCAGCAAATGACGAAATGTATATACAATGAGTAACAAATGACATTAGTGCACTCGCACTGAAGTATTGAACATACAGAATGAGTACAAATCATATTGAAAAATGAGAAAAGTGCACAGGCACTGAAGTTCAGTAGAAAACATATTAACACATAACATAAGTGCACATGCACTGTAGTTCAGAACATATCATCAAAATAAAAATGTATATACAATATAAAAGACAAGAGTGCACATATACTGTACTTCAGAACAAATCGAAAAAATGTCTTTAGCATTTTCACAACAAATAAACATAATGGCAAAAAAATCATGTCGACAAGTGACATAAGTGTACTCGCACTGGAGTTCAGCAAATCTAAAAAAAAATGTATAGCCCATGAACATAAATGATGTTAGCAAAAAAATGATTTTCACTATTAGGATAGGAAAGGGAAGGATTGCATCATGGTTGTAGCACTTTAGATTGCACATAGCTGCTCTGAAAGTCCATATCTTTCCACAGAAGTACAACACCAAGTGACACAATTTGAAGTTCTTTTCCCATCAGAATTTATCAGCGTATCCAAGACACTGAAATGTCATAGTAATATTTCCTGTTATCATTTTAGCAGTACATCAGGTACACCAAACAGTGGGACCATAATAACGTCTCCATCGCTCACGGTGGTGGACAGCATGTCGTGTCAACACCACGCTCTTACAAGGCACACCAACGTAGAATTAGTGCAAAAACCAAATATAGTGTTCCATGATCATGAGGATGGACAGGACAAATGGATATTGCAGTAATTCAGGGTAGTTAGCTCATAAGGTGAAGGACATTAAGTCACATAATAGGCTTCATTGAGAATTACAGTAGTAGTTTGCGGCATTCATAGCCCAGTTATTGAACATTTCTGTACCAAGTATGTAGTATTACAGAATAATGTTCATAAAATTAAATTATTGGCATCATGGGTAATCGTATTACAATAAACAGTGGCAGTCCTTGGCCAGTTACAAAGCATATTTAGTATGACAGAATAATGTTCATCAGAAGTCTTAATTGAAAAGGAGAGTCAATTATTTGCCTAGCATTAACATAATACATTGAGTGATACAAATTATTAGCACTCATTGGCCATTTACCAAAACATGAAAAGTCAACATTGAAAACAAGAGCTAATTAATGGCATAATTAATAACATAATTCATTTAGTGACATTAATTATTGGCACTCAGTGGCCAGTTATAGAACATGAAAAGTCATAATTGAAAACAGGAGCTAATTAATGGCATAATTATTAACGTAATTCATTTAGTGACATTAATTATTGGCACTCATTGGCCAGTTACCAAAACACGAAAGGTCATAATTCATTTAATTAGATTAATTATTGGCACTCAGTGGCCAGTAAGTATTGAATAGTATAAAACATTATTCATCATTCAGTATTATTCAGAACTTTCTTAAATGAGTAGCATTATTTGAAACTGGTGACACACACCATTAAGAAGTCATGATTAAAAATCAGTTAATTACAGTCAGGGCATTATAAGTAGTCTCATTACAATAAACAGTGGCAGTTATTTGCCTGTTACAAAGCATTATTTTATATATTTTTTTTGTATCATTAAGAAGTCATTACTGAAGTGACATACTATTCAGAGCTGATCAGTATTATTCAGAATTCTCTTAAACTAGTAACATTATTTGGGACTGGTAATACATTTTTTGTTAGCAATGCATTGCTTAGGGTAATTATAGGGGAAAGCAAGAGAGAAGAATTTGCTTCTGGGTTATTGATATAAATGAAAAATGTGTAACGTCATTTGTCATAAGTCAGCTGTGGCAAGATTATGAAACAAGTAGAGTATATGTAACCACATTCATAGATTTAATGAACAACTGCTTATAGCACATTAATCTCATAAATAATTTCTCCTGCAAAAAATATATAAAAATGGATTATTAAGCTGAAAAGAGAAATGCATTTTATGCTGAAAAGTAGTGAACTTCGAATTAACACGTAGTGAAATATGTATAAAAAATGTGTTCTATAGCTCTCCTTTCCAAAACCTTCAGTCATTATACTATGCAATATAACACCTGCTGTCAAAACGAACTGCAACAAATACTTAAATAACTACATAGCCTAAATATAACTTCAACATTATCCTCATCTGCAAAGAAAACTTCATTATCCATATCATCAAAAACTCCATTATCATCATCACCTGTAAAGAAAAACTTCATTATTCATAGCAGCATATTCTTCATCATTATTCATCAGCATTCATTATCATCTGCAAAAAATCATTTCATTACTCATTACACAACTATTCCTTATCTCTAGCATATTTCATCACTAAAACTAAGATGTGTAGTTCTGTCTGACAGCCTGCATCAATCACACTGTATTCTGAAAGAAAAATCAGTTAAGACTGCTATTCTACGATGAGTATAGTATATTCTTGTTAATGCTTGTTAATCCTGATCCATTTACTCTTCCTCATAACGTTATTGCATCTCCTTTCGATCATTCCGTAGGTGAAATTCCCATTTCTGTTGAATTTATTTCTTACACGCATCATTTCTTTCTGAAATTGATGAACAGAGATTAATGCCCTGCATTGAAATCATATACCCATTAAATAATGACTGGTTAATGGTGACACAATTAAGCATACAGCATAACATGACAGAAAACGTAATATGTCAAAAGCATAGACAGTGTTCAAAGGCAAAATGTACAGAGAATATCACAATGCAGCAGCAAAAAGAAAAATGTAAAACAGTCACGATCTTCAGATCTCATAGGGCAACAAAAATGTCAAAGTCAACTGGTGAGTGTTATATCTTAACTATTTCACAGTGCATACAAACAAAACTGGAATACAATCATACACACAAAAAAAATGGAAAATGTGCACGGTCTGATGTGTAACGACAAGAAGAGCGACCTGCTAACCTTACCTTGCCAGGCACTTGCCAAGAAAAAATACGATAATCATCAGTAATTAGTCATGCGAATATAATTGCATAAGTGGTCATAAAGATTAGTAAATGGCATCATAGCATGTTACATCATAAAGTGGTTTCATTCAATAAACGGTTTAATATTTGACCAATGGTGGTTGCCTTTCGATTTTCTGGTTCTCAAAGTTTCGACGTGTACAACATTGGGGTGAGGGATGCTGCGAATCCGATATGGTCCTGCGTATAGAAGTTCAAATTTACTGCACTTACCTTTTATTCTGCTGGATAAATAGTGTGTACGCACTAATATCTTCTGTCCAATGTGAAAGTCGCGGCGTGTACAAACCTGTTTTTGCTGTCTTCTCCGGCGCTCTGCGGCACGTTTGATGTTGTTCAGCGCAATGTTAATTATTTCATGGTGACGTAGGGGACGACATTTAGGGAAGTTTACTAATTCTTTAATTTTGTTTGGTGGTTCAACGTTTTTCAGTATAACAGACGGAGATAGCATAGTGGATTCATTTGGAATGGAATTAATTACATCTTGAAATGAGAATATGTGTGTGTCCCAATCAATATGTCTTTTGTGGCAGTATATTCTACACAGTTTACCGATTTCTTTCATTAATCTTTCACAGGGGTTCGAAGAAGCATGGTACTTGGATATATAAATCGCAGAAATGTTTCTAGCTCGTAACATACGTGTCCATGTAGCAGAACGAAATTGTGATCCATTGTCAGAAATTACTTTCATCACATGCCCTACATGAAATAGAAAATGTTTTACAAATGCTTTCGAAACAGTTTTAGCTGTAGCTTTGCGTAACGGAGTGAAAGTAACAAATTTTGAAGTAAGTTCAACAGCGACAAAGATGTAGCAATAACCTCTATTAGTTCTCGGAATTGGACCAAAAATGTCTACTGCGGCCATATGTCTTAATTTAACAGGTATAATGGGATATAATGGAGGAATATGTGAAGTGGTGTCTGACTTAGCTTTCTGGCAAATTTTACAAGACGCTAAAACTCGTCGTATACGTTTCTCCATGTTGGTAAAATAACAGTTCTGTCTCAGTATAAGAAAACACTTTCTGGGTCCGTAATGTGCGTAACTTAAATGAGTGTACCAGATTAATTTGTTAACCAGTTCGTCAGGAATGCATAATAACCAATTGTTGCTGTCAGGATGAGAGCGGCGAAACAGAATGTCATTGCGTACAGTGTAATGGTTTCTAATCGTAACATTATTCCTATCTAGCCAAAGGTGTTTAATTTCTTTCCACACGTTGTCTTTATTTTGTTCTTGTGCTATGTCCTGTAATGACGACGAAATAAAATTTTCAAATGCAACTTGTTGAATGTACATGACACTGAAATTTGCTTTGCAGAAGTTGGTTGCGATGTCACGCTGATTGTTGCTCAGAGAACGCGATAGTGCGTCTGCTATAACATTTTGTGTGCCGGGAATGTGAACTATTGTAAAATTAAATTCCTGTAAATAAAGTTTCCATCTGATTAATCTGTCGTGAATGAATTTAGCCGAAAGTAAAAATTGTATCGCTCTGTGGTCTGTGTAAACGGTGGTGTGTCTGCCATAAAGAAAGTGCCGAAATCTCGTAAAAGCCCATACAACACATAATGTTTCCAATTCTGTAACGGAATAATTTCGTTCAGCAGGTGACAGAATGCGGCTTGCAAATGCGATGTTTTTAATTACTGTAGACCCATCTTCTTCTATTTTCTGGAAAATGTGTACGCCTAAAGCGGTATTGGAACTGTCAGTGGCAATGGAAAAATTTCTAGTAAGATCTGGGTGCGACAAAAGTGGAGCATTCAACAAAGCATGTTTCAGGTTCACAAATTCAGAATGTGCTTGCTTATCCCATGACCAAATAGTGTTTTTACCTGTTAATTGACATAATCTGGGTGTGTCTAAAGCAGAGTGATGAATAAATTTACGAAATAAGTTAATTAAGCCCAAAAAACTGCGTAATTGCTTCTTCGTCGTAGGAATAGTAATGTCACGTAGAGCTTGAAGTTTTTCCGGATCTGGCGCAATGCCTTCTGCTGAGATTACGTGTCCAAGAAATTTTATAGAAGTTTTGCCAAAGTGCGATTTACTGAGGTTAACTGTGAGTCCTTGTGCATGAAAAGTTTGCAATAGTTGTTCTAAAATCACATTGTGTTCAGACCAGTTAGCTTCTGCAATAAGAATATCGTCTAAGTATGTCGTAATTCTGTCTTTAAGTTCTGTCGGAAGTATTGTGTTCAAACCGCGAATAAAAGCTGCAGAAGAAATAGTTAACCCGAATGGTAATTTACAAAATTGATAACAGTCGCCAAAACAGAGAAAAGCTGTATATTTTCTACTGTTCGGATGAAGCTGAATTTGCCAAAATCCCGATTTCAAATCTAATGTCGAATAAATAGCAGTACCGTGAAATTTCTGTAAAAGTTCCTCTAAAGTCTGTGGTCGATCTGTTTCATTAATAATAATGTCATTAATGTGACGTGAATCAAGTACAAGGCGAAGTGTGCCATCTTTTTTCTTAACAATATGTAGCGGGTTTATGTACGGACTAACTGCCGGTTCTATAATTCCTTGATCAAGCATATCCTGCAACTCTTTTTTAACTTGTTCTCTGTGAATATATGGAATGGGATAATGCTTTGCTTTAAATGTGTCGTGCTGTTTCACTTGAAATTCATACATAAAGCCGGACATAGTACCAGGAATGTTGTCAAAAACTGGAGCTTGCTGTAAAAGAATTTTGTGTAATTGCGTTCGTTCGTCGTCTGTATTTGCACTGCTGTGTTTAACTTTATCAGAAATCATTTGTATTACGTCGTAGTCAGCTTCGTCTGGAGTATTATAGTTATGTACATACGTATCCGTGAACAATGTGGGATTACAGTCTATGTTACGTGACACGGAAATGACCTCTGTGCGATTAATTGTTTGCTCTTCCGCAGATAGTGAGTGCTGAAATTCTAAAGCAAATTGTATATTTTCATCCTTCAACATTAAATAAGAATTCTGAAAATCAACTACTGCGTAGTGTTGTACCAGAAAATCCGTACCTAAAATAACGTCTGTTGTCAGTAAAGGAACAATCCAAAAATTAGAGTGAAAAGTGTGACCTGCAATACAAAATGATAAATGCGTCTGTAATTTAACGTCTACACCTTTACTCGATACTGCTCCTTTTACTTTCATTTTGCCTAATGGTAATGTAGGATACGTATTCTCTTTGTTGCACTCGTTAAAAATTTCTTCATTTATTACTGATATAGGTGATCCGGAATCGATTACTGCTGAGAATTTCGGTGAACCAATTTTAATTTCGATGACAGGATGTGAAATAGTTTTCTGAACAAATGGTCTTTCCTGCAAGAGAGTGTCTCTGATATCGTCAAAAGTAATTACATTTTCGTGAACAACATTTTGCGTGTCTAAAGTAGTGCTTGTATTATTGGAAGATGCGTCCTGTTCAGTATCTAGTCAAATTCTATCTGACGTGTTATTATTATCAGGAGGATGCTGTGGCATTTCTACTATTTGAACAGTTCTATTACTTCTTCCAGACGTATTACGCTCTGGATGATACCTACTGTCGGGTTCATTCATGAGAATAGGTTCTTGTGTATAATTTTGCTGTTGGTATGTCCCACTTTTGTTAGATGTACGCTGAAAATTGTTCTCATTATTTTTACGTCTGTCGTAATAGTCATTCCTATACGGTGTATTGCGATAAGAATTGAAATACTGTCTTTTCTGTACGTAGTTGTTTCCTTGCTGCCGTGCGTTACTATTTGTTGGATCTGGGACTATACGTGCACGCGGCGGAACATTAAAGCCTGGTTGACCTTGTGCATTCCATTGTTGGTTAGATATGCTAACCGGCTGGTTTTGATGTTGTTGTTGTGAAACACCTCTATTGTTACTAAAGTGTGGTTCCTGCTGCTGAAAATTTTGACGATATTGATAATTAGAATTTTGACTGTTATTAAAGTTTTGGTAGTTGTCGTTCCTAAAGCGTCTGTTACCTTTTCTATTAAAATTACGCGTCTGATCATAATTGCTGTACGTTTGTTGGCCTTGGTTGTTATATGTGAAGTTTTTGTTTATGAAAGAATAGTCTGATTGCTGCACTTCTTAAAGCTGCAACAGATCCCTGAAAGCCGAAATATTTTCTTTTTGTTGACCTGTTAGAAGTGAAACTCTTAATGACCGTGGTAATTTAGAAATGCATAATTGTATGAGTGCGGATTCACTATAGGGTTCACTTAGGTACTGGTTTTGTTGCACCATGTGCTCAAAAAAATGCGTCACACTGGGAAAATTTGAGTTCTCGTAGTTTGGCAAACTAATTAACTGATCTTTAATTCCGCGCTGTGTCGTCTTCGACCAATACGCTGACAGAAAAGCATTCTGAAACTCTTCTACTGAATAGCATTGTCTCGCGATCGGTCTCATACGAGTTGCCGGTTCGCCTTCCAAAAAACTGCAAATAAATTCAAGTTTGTGTGTTACAGGCCAAGTCGGTGGAAAAGTAAAACTAAACTGTTGTATCCAATCAAGCGGATGAATCTGTGTTCTGTCATTCCTAAACACTTTAAATTTCCTCACCGATAGAAAATGGTTATAATCGAAATTATCATCTCTGTATGACGGAACAGGTTCAGTATTGTAAGAGAATCTATTTGTCTGTGTCCGTTCTGAATCTAAGTCCCGTACTCTTTGCAGATTGCCCAAATTATACGCGCTGCGTAAGTCTGACAAATGTTCACTAAGTGGCGTCTGCTGTGTTGAGTTATTAACTGAAATATTTTTCATATCTGTTACCTCTTGCTGTAAATTTGACAAATTTCTCCGTAATGAGTGATTAGCTGAATCGATCTCATTGACTGTCTGTTGTAGATTTTGAAATTCCGGTGTTTGACTGAATGAAACCGGTGAAGTATCGTCTGATTTGTTGTCATTACTACTTTCTATAACGTCAGTACTACTGGCCAATTCATCATATTTTTCAGTCAGTATTTTTACCTGCTCATCAGTCTTAGTGCCAGAGGCATCAATCTGTTTTTGCAATTTACGCGTAGTTTCATTCAGTTTTTTAATGTCAGTTTTGACGACATCTGAATCCTGTGTTAGTTCTAATTGTTCGAGTCTGTCGGTCACTGTTTGAAAATCGGTTGCGTATGTGTCTGTTTTCGATTTAAGGTCAGAAATTTCGTCACGTAATTCTGTGTTCGACTGTTTGATGGAATTAATTTCGTCGGACACTGTAGCAATATTGTTGTCTACATATGTCTTCGCTTTCGCGAACAATCTACGTTTGTCTTCTTGTCTCTGTGCTGTGATTGTTTCCATTACTTGTCGTTTTACTTTGTTTTGATCCTGAATAAATTTACGGAAACGCGTATCACTGTTTTGTATATGGTGATTAAAGCGTTCGTCAATCTGAGTGTTCTGTTGGTTGAATTTCGCGTCGATCTTTTCATCCATTGTGCGCAAAAGTTCTGCTGTCATTGCTTTAAACTCGTCCCGTAATTGTGTAGCTTTTTCAGAGCATTGTTTAGCGACTCCGTTAATTTCGTCTCTAAGTGTTTCTGTTGCGGCTGTTTGCATTTCCTTTAATTCCTGAGCAACAGACCTAATTTCTTCGCTACGTTTTTTTGAACAAGCCTCAATTTTCACGCGCTACTGTTCCTTAGTGTCATGGCACTGTGCGGCAACGGCTCTAATTTGTTCACTAAGCTGTCTGGAATTGTCGTCTGATTTTTCATTTAACTGTCTGGAATTGTCGTCTAATTTTTCATTAAGCTGTTTGTTCTGTTCACTAAGTTGTTTGTTACCCTCACTAAGGTTGTCTTGTTTTTCAATGATTTGGTTAGCTCGTTGCAGCAATAGTGCCATAATTTGATCCGAGCCAAAATTAGCATTTCTATTCTCAGTGCTGTTTAGTGGTGTACCTGCAATTGTCGCGCTTTGTGTGACCATTTGGTCATTCTGCAATTTACAAAAAGGATTATCAGTCGGATGTACACTGTCAGACACTATTTCGGAATTAAATAAATCCGTCGTACTTTGTGTATCCTGTTCATTTTCATTAGACAAATTTGTGTGTTCATCACGTAAATTTAGTAAACCGGTTGTGTAAGGCTGGGCAGCGCTCATTACAATAGAGCGTCCCGCATCATCGATTGTCGTCAAATCAACACGAGACACAATCGAGTTCGTTTGTTCATCATTAAAGTCTACATCATTATTAATGGTTGGAACGCACTGATTGTTAGTGAACGCAGGATTGTCATCATTACACTGCGTGTCACAATTACTATCGGTCACGTTGTTTAAGTCGGTAATTTCGTTCATAATACCTCGCGATACACTATTCACAGTCTTTCGCGGCATTTTTACAATAGTCAAAATTATTCACAAAATAAATAAGCACAATGCAAAAGCAACACACAAATACAACAGAGCAACGAATTGCCGTTGACCTGTAGAAAGAAAGTCACAAGATTAGTAAAAGCGTTGCGCCAAATTCTAATTATATCTAAGCAAATAAGAGCAGATATCTGACTGTTTTTCAAAAGACTCTCAACGAAATTCGATCCTGGACTGGGTGTCGCCAAGTGTAACCTTCCCACAAAATTTAAAAGATATTATTTTAAATGCTAATGCACATTGAGCTAAGTGTAAGCTCCCCAGAGAAATTTTGAAACACAATAGTTGAATGGTAACAAGAATACAACCTAACGTAAGCTCCCAGCAAATAAATTTAATGACAATAAAAATGAGAATCGCAATCTGACTCAAGGTGTAAGCTGTCACGAAAATAATGAAAAACAATTCAATGCTAATGAGACTTCAGTGACAATGTAAACTCAATTAAACCAAAATATCGGTCTTTGGCCCTGTGCAAAAAAATCATAATTAATGTCTTACCTCATTGAAACTGCATGTCAAATTTCTGCTCTTATTGTTTTTGCCATAGCTGTGAGGAAATTGATTGCAAAAATTTTGAATTTAAGGGAAGCTTTTCTTTAAGGAATATCAAGGGAATATTTGTTTCATTAAAGAATTCTTTGTAAAAAATTGCTTTGAAAACCAAAATTATTATTGGGGCGATTGTTGCACAAATTAGTTACAGTTAATTTACATTATTAGCTGAGCGCATTTAAAAATAATATACCTCATCTTGAATCTTGACCAGAGTGCCATGTCGACGCCCGCCGACTCCTCACACACAACTGCACTGGGCTGCTACTACCGACATACAGCTCTGCCCTACTGCTACTGACAGACTGCCCACTGACTACTGCTCGCAACTGTACTGCACGACTACTACTGACAGAGTACCGCTCGCAACTCTCGCGCGGTCAAGCGCAGACTAGCCACGATAAATGGCTCTCTGGTCAGAGACTCTGCAATGCCTCGCCATCGTCGCCACACAACATACGTGTTTCAACGTTTCATCACGGATAGTCTGGTCGGCGGGACGTTACGTAGGTGTTCATCAGCCCCTCCAGTGACAGAAGCTACAAGAGAGACGTTGTACGTAACGGTGAAGTTTACCACCGAAATTTCGAGTGAGCACTTTCCGGGAAAAGTCGGACAACATATTACTTTCTCTCACGTTCATTTCGCGAAATGGCCACGATGAAAAAAGTCGAGAAATTAGAGCTATTACAGAGGTTTACCGACAATCATTCTTCCCGCGTGCCATTCGAGAGTGAAACAGGAAACGAAGAATCAGTTAATGGCACTAGAAGTACCCTTCGCCTCACGCCGTCAGGTGGCTTGCTTTGTATTGAGTAGATGTAGATACGGAACACCTTGAATCATACCAGAATGAGATTTTCACTCTGCAGCGGAGTGTGCGCTGATATGAAACTTTCTAGCAGATTAAAACGTGTGCCACACCGTGACTCGAACTCTGGACCTTTGCCTTTCGCGGGCAACTGCTCTACCAACTGAGCTACCCAAGCACGACTCACGCTCCGTCCTGACAGCTTTAATTCCGCCAGTACTTCGTCTCCTACCTTCCAAACTTTACAGAAGCTCTCCTGCGAACCTTGCAGAACTAGCACTCCTGAAAGAAAGGATATTGCGGAGAAATGGCTTAGCCACAGCCTTGGGGATGTTTCCATAATGAGATTTTCACTCTGCAATGGAGTGTGCGCTGATATGAAAATTCCTGGCAGATTAAAACTGTGTGCCGGACCGAGACTCGAACTCGGGACCTTTGCCTTTGGCGGAATTAAAGGTGTGAGGACGGGGCGTGAGTCATGCTTGGGTAGCTCAGTTGGTACAGAACTTGACCGGGAAAGGCAAAGGTCCCGAGTTCGAGTCTCAGTCCGGCACACAGTTTTATTCTGCCAGATAGTTTCACCTTGAATCATGGTGTCCGGAGCTAGTGGATAGGGTGACAGGAATGTTTCGATAATTGCTGGAATGAGGCTGGAAGCTCACCTGTAAGTGCTACGAGTGGCGTAACCTGGTGCCATAGTCCCCACCTCCACGGTACGAATTGGCGTTTTTCAGGAGGATAATCCAAGATCCTCCACTGTAACACTGAGGAATGTACTTAACTTAACTAGCCTACCCGTTCCCCTAATTTGCTGCTTTAAGCATATCTGGTATGCAGTCGAAAGATATATGCTTTCATAAAAGATCCAGCCAGCAGTCTCCATGAACTGACAGATGTGTTTCAGGCACGGTAAGAAATTCCTCAAGATAATATTTGGACGCTATTTGTTTCCATGGCACAATGAATACAAACGTGTATTTTTGCTCATGGGGCCACAACTCACATTGACGTTGATAATGGATGTCAGTTCTGAAGGAATTAAAGTTTAGTCATTTAATACTCACTATGTAATAAACACCTCCACAAAACCTGACAAACGTGGACCGTTACTTCATGGAGTAAATCTCTCCACTTCCATCCGTGTACTTATCCAACGTAATCTCTCTTCGAGAAATTTTAACTGATAGGACTGTGTTCCTAAGGATTTGCTGTTGGACCTTTGATAAGGAGAATTGCAGAAGCCGCAATCAGATGGAAATTTAAACTGTAGCCTAATTGTTGTTGACACGTCTGTTATCATTTGCTGCAAAATGAAACATAAAAATTGGTAATGTTCTTCTCCAATGAAAGATGACATCCTTTAATGATGTATATTCAGCCTTCAACAATAGAAATATGCTCATTCGCCTTAATGAAACTGATAAATACAAGAAAATCATACTTTCTTAGAAAGCCACGGACGATTTATTGTTCCTGTTTCAGTCAAACATTCCTCTTAATATAGATTTGAAAACTTTCTGTCTTAGTTCACGTATTCCTATCTGTCGTCTATTTCAATAGATGTTCACTCAACTGACTCTGTCCCCTACTGCCTTCGCTCACTCGCTACTGACCCACATCGTCGCGCGTGCGCTGTCCGCCCGAAAAAGCAGTAGACAACGTAAAATTCTAGAAGTTAAGGCTCGCGAGCTAGCGCCTGCTGATAAACAACTTACTGGCAAGCATATCGATCGCGGTATCATCACACCAAGTGACTGAATGAGTCACTATGCTCATTCATCAGTTACCTGAGGCTGAGCGTTTAGCGTTCCGTACACCCGTGGTCTGGGGGTAGCGTCTTTGATTCATAATCAAAACGTCTTCGGTCTCGGTTTCGATCCCTGCCACTGCCTAAATTTGGATAAATAAGCAGCATTGGCGGCCGAAGACTTCTGGCATAAGAAGTCAGCCTCATTCTGCCAACGGCCTTGTCAAAGAGGGCGGAGGAGCAGATAGAGGTTCAGGGCACTGTCTTGTCCTAGGGGTGGGAAATTGCCCCTAAAGGCGGAAGAATCAGCAATGATCAACGACATGAGGATGCAGAAGGCAATGGAAACCACAGCATTAAAGACACGTAACGTGTATCCACAGGACATGTGGCCTGTATTTGGAGAAGTGTCATGATGATCTCTCCATTGGCAAAAGATTCCGGAGTGTAAGTAGGCTGTTTATGTTTTCTCTATGTAAGTAGGCTGTTTATGTTTTCTCTATGTAAGTAGGCTGTTTAGGTTTTATTATTGGTAACGCCACCTCTGTATGAAAATCACTGGCTGTGCTGTGTGCAGTCTGTGGCTGCTTTGCATTGTTGTAATACTCGCCATTGTAGTGTTAGGCAGCTGGCTGTGAACAGCGCGTAGCGTTGCGCAGTTGGAGATGAGCCGCCAGCAGTGGTGGAGGTGGGGAGAGAGATGGCGGAGATTTGTAATTTGTCATGAACTGCTATATTTATACATGATGATATCAAGGTAAATACATTGTTTGTTCTCTATTAATATCTTTCATTTGCTAACTATCCCTATCAGTAGTTAGTGCCTTCAGTAGTTTGAATCTTTTATTTAGCTGGCAGTAGTGGCGCTCGCTGTATTGCAGTAGTTTGAGTAGCGAAGATTTTTGTGAGGTAAGTGATGATTTGTGAAAGGTATAGTTTAATGTTAGTCAGGGCCATTCTTTTGTAGGGATTTTTGAAAGTCAGATTGCGTTGCGCTAAAAACATTGTGTGCCAGTTTAAGCACAGTCATGTAGAATTGTTCAAAGGGGACGTTTCAGGAGTAGTCCCCCATTCGGATCTCCGGGAGGGGACTGCCAAGGGGGAGGTTACCATGAGGAAAAGATTGAATAATCTACGAAAGGATAACGTTCTACGAGTCGGGGCGTGGAATGTCAGAAGCTTGAACGTGGTAGGGAAACTAGAAAATCTGAAAAGGGAATTGCAAAGGCTCAATCTAGATTTAGTGGGGGTCAGTGAAGTGAAGTGGAAGGAAGACAAGGATTTCTGGTCAGATGAGTATCGGGTAATATCAACAGCAGCAGAAAATGGTATAACAGGTGTAGGATTCGTTATGAATAGGAAGGTAGGGCAAAGGGTGTGTTACTGTGAACAGTTCAGTGACCGGGTTGTTCTAATCAGAATCGACGGCAGACCAACACCGACAACGATAGTTCAGGTATACATGCCGACGTCGCAAGCTGAAGATGAACAGATAGAGAAAGTGTACGAGGATATTGAAAGGGTAATGCAGTATGTAAAAGGGGACGAAAATCTAATAGTCATGGGCGACTGGAATGCAGTTGTAGGGGAAGGAGTAGAAGAAAAGGTTACAGGAGAATATGGGCTTGGGACAAGGAATGAAAGAGGAGAAAGACTAATTGAGTTCTGTAACAAGTTTCAGCTAGTAATAGCGAATACTCTGTTCAAGAATCACAAGAGGAGGAGGTATACTTGGAAAAGGCCGGGAGATACGGGAAGATTTCAATTAGATTACATCATGGTCAGACAGAGATTCCGAAATCAGATACTGGATTGTAAGGCGTACCCAGGAGCAGATATAGACTCAGATCACAATATAGTAGTGATGAAGAGTAGGCTGAAGTTCAAGACATTAGTCAGGAAGAATCAATACGCAAATAAGTGGGATACGAAAGTACTAAGGAATGACGAGATACGTTTGAAGTTATCTAACGCTATGGATACAGCAATAAGGAATAGCGCAGTAGGCAGTACAGTTGAAGAGGAATGGACATCTCTAAAAAGGGCGATTACAGAAGTTGGGAAGGAAAACATAGGTACAAAGAAGGTAGCTGCGAAGAAACCACGGGTAACAGAAGAAATACTTCAGTTGATTGATGAAAGGAGGAAGTACAAACATGTTCCGGGAAAATCAGGAATACAGAAATACAAGTCGCTGAGGAATGAAATAAATAGGAATTGCAGGGAAGCTAAGATGAAATGGCTGCAGGAAAAATGTGAAGACATCGAAAAAGATATGATTGTCGGAAGGACAGACTCACCATACAGGAAAGTCAAAACAACCTTTGGTGACATTAAAAGCAACGGTGGTAACATTAAGAGTGCAACGGGAATTCCACTGTTAAATGCAGAGGAGAGAGCAGATAGGTGGTAAGAATACATTGAAAGCCTCTTTGAGGGTGAAGATTTGTCTGATGTGATAGAAGAAGAAACAGGAGTCGATTTAGAAGAGGTAGGGGATCCAGTATTAGAATCGGAATTTAAAAGAGCTTTGGAGGACTTACGGTCAAATAAGGCACAAGGGATAGATAACATTCCATCAGAATTTCTAAAATCATTGGGGGAAGTGGCAACAAAATGACTATTCACGTTGGTTTGTAGAATATATGAGTCTGGCAATATACCATCTGACTTTCGGAAAAGCATCATCCACACAGTTCCGAAGACGGCAAGAGCTGACAAGTGCGAGAATTATCGCACAATCAACTTAACAGCTCATGCATCGAAGCTGCTTACAAGAATAATATACAGAAGAATGGAAAAGAAAATTGAGAATGCGCTAGGTGACGATCAGTTTGGCTTCAGGAAAAGTAAAGGGACGAGAGAGGCAATTCTGACGTTACGGCTAATAATGGAAGCAAAGCTAAAGAAAAATCAAGACACTTTCATAGGATTTGTCGACTTGGAAAAAGCGTTCGACAATATAAAATGGTGCAAGCTGTTCGAGATTCTGAAAAAAGTAGGGGTAAGCTATAGGGAGAGACGGGTCATATACAATATGTACAACAACCAAGAGGGAATAATAAGAGTGGACGATCAAGAACGAAGTGCTCGTATTAAGAAGGGTGTAAGACAAGGCTGTAGCCTTTCGCCCCTACTCTTCAATCTGTACATCGAGGAAGCAATGATGGAAAGGTTCAGGAGTGGAATTAAAATACAAGGTGAAAGGATATCAATGATACGATTCGCTGATGACATTGCTATCCTGAGTGAAAGTGAAGAAAAATTAAATGATCTGCTGAACGGAATGAACAGTCTAATGAGTACACAGTATGTTTTGAGAGTAAATCGGAGAAAGACGAAGGTAATGAGAAGTAGTAGAAATGAGAACAGCGAGAAACTTAACATCAGGATTGATGGTCACGAAGTCAATGAAGTTAAGGAATTCTGCTACCTAGGCAGTAAAATAACCAATGACGGACGGAGCAAGGAGGACATCAAAAGCAGACTCGCTATGGTAAAAAAGGCATTTCTGGCCAAGAGAAGTCTACTAATATCAAATACTGGCCTTAATTTGAGGAAGAAATTTCTGATGATGTACGTCTGGAGTGCAGCATTATATGGTAGTGAAACATGGACTGTGGGAAAACCGGAACAGAAGAGAATCGAAGCATTTGAGATGTGGTGCTATAGACGAATGTTGAAAATTAGCTGGACTGATAAGGTAAGGAATGAGGAGGTTCTACGCAGAATCGGAGAGAATAGGAATATGTGGAAAACACTGATAAGGAGAAGGGACAGGATGATAGGACATCTGCTAAGACATGGGGTACTAGAGGGAGCTGTAGAGGGCAAAAACTGTAGAAGAAGAGAGAGATCGGAATACGTCAAGCAAATAATTGAGGACGTAGGTTGCAAGTGCTACTCTGAGATGAAGAGGTTAGCACAGGAAAGGAACTCGTGGCGGGACGCATCAAACCAGTCAGTAGACTGATGACCAAAAAAAAAAAAAAAAGACATACTTAATTTATAAAGGCCTACAGATGTTGTCCTTCTGTCTGTGGGTACAGCAGGAAGACGGTTGGAAGTTAGGGTGGAGTAATAGCCTTCCGGCTCGTCTCGACTTTTCCAAGACAAGAACGAGTGGACGTGGAGTTGACAGACGTTATCATTCTGATATTATTAGAGACAGGAAAATTTCGCGAAAACGGCAACGCAAAAAATAGAGCGAAATTGGCAATTTCTAGCGAAATAATCCAAAATCGATGATTATCACGCGATACCGTGAAATTTGTAATTTTCCTGTATAAAAATGTTATATACCTGAGGACGAGAGCTTACCAATATTCGTAACTGATAGTTATTGAATGTTGAAGTAGAATGTTGCCTTATTTTTTTCCTCAAGGTTGAACTCATGTACAATCATTTCTCACTTGACGAACGTTGACGTGACATCACAGATACCAGTGAATTTTGTAAAAGAAAAATGCCAAATTTGGCAAAATGAAAAAAAAACCACTGAATTTTGCCAAAAAGTGACACTGGATCTGGTGAAAAAAAAACACCGAATTTGACTATAAAAAACTGAATTTGGCAACAAAATCAAGACGAAACTGACAAAAAAATGTCACCGAAATTGGAAGGAAGTAACACCAAAATTGGAAAGAAATAAAACCCATATTGGAAAGAAAGAAGACGAAAAGAGAGGAAAGAACACAGAAGTTGGCAAAAGTAGCAGTGAAATTAGCAAAAAATAGTACCGAAATTGAAAAAAATGACAAATAACAATACCAAAATTATGAAAAAACAACATCGAAATTGGTAAAAAATAACACCAAAATTTAGAAAAAATTACACAGACGTCGGCAAAAAATAACGCGGAAATCGGCAAAAAGTAATACCAAACTTGCCCATAAAGTAAAGCAATTTTTTCTTGTCTGTTGATATTCCACATCAGATTCATAAAGAGTCAATAATAGGTGTTGTCAATAGCTGTGGGATGCAGACCACTGGATAACATAACTGTAACATTTGGTTGATTTACATATTCTGTTCACAATTAAGGCCACACGCATTTGTGTAAAGTATCAGAGTACAGCTACAGACAATACTCTCAAAGGAGCTTTCGATGGTGTAGAACCGTGACCCTCCACCGCTGACGTTAGCTATGACCGTGAAGTGGTGTGGTGAATTTACGGACCTTGCTGGCTCCTGCCGTGGCCTCGGAGTCTAACGCAGCACCGAGGTGGATTTTCATAAGCCTCCCAGAGCAGAGGACTTCAGTACAAAGGCGGGCTCTCCAATATCACAAAGAGACTTATAAGAAATGAATCTGATGGACCTACGTAATAAATGAAGAGATCATATTTGTGTCTCGACGTCACAGATACAATGCAGCATTGCACGGCTAACTGCTTGAAGCACAGTTTTTTTTACTGATTTCGGAGTTTGTACACAGTAATTGCAAAAACACTTTCATGCAGCAATCACAAACTGTGTGTTAAATAGGAGGCGAACTGCACAGTGAACACATACTGATTGTCTGGAACTTAACTGGATCAGAGTAACAACAATTTGCTTTAATGAAACTATTACACAATTTAGAACTAAATTTACTCGACAGACACGCATATCAGGAAGTGAGCATATATTAACCCATGCCTTTACTCTTTCGCCGAATGTATTTGTGTTTAGATATGTAAAATATTACTGAGCCAAAAAATGGTTCAAATGGCTTTGAGCACTATGGGACTTAACATCTGAGGTCATCAGTCCCCTAGAACTTAGAACTACTTAAACCTAACTAACCTAAGGACATCACACACATCCATACACGAGGCAGGATTCGAACCTGCGACCGTAGCGGTCGCGCGGTTCCAAACTGTAGCACCTAGAACCGCTCGGCCATCCGGCCGGCTTACTGTGCGAGATAAAATATCTTGTAGGTTGATTAAGACTAGTATCCAAATAAATCGACTGTGATTTGGTTTGGTGTGCGACATAAAAACCAAGTGCACGGTATAAAGTAGTACGAAATTGCTCTCTGTTCTGATGTAAGACAATTGTACATATATAAATATTTACTTGCAGTAAGGCGAGCTGAAAAGTAATGCCTCCAAATTTTTTATTCTCTTCTCAGTAACGGTTGATGAACTTTTTACACATGACGCATATTACTTGATCGACTTCCTGTTCCGCTGACGCAAATTGCAAGCTTCTGCCGCTAGAGGGCTCCGTATTGCAGCGTGTAACATGACGGTGTGTAACGTAACTACAGTGATAAGCCAAAATACACTACTGGCCATTAAAATTGCTACACCACGAAGATGACGTGCTACAGACGCGAAATTTTACCGACAGGAAGAAGATGCTGTGATACGCAAATGATTAACTTTTCAGAACATTCACACAAAGTTGGCGCCGGTGGCGACACCTACAACGTGCTGACATGAGGAAAGTTTCCAACCGATTTCTCATACACAAACAGCTGTTGACCGGCGTTGCCTGGTGAAACGTTGTTTCGATGCCTCGTGTAAGGAGGAGAAATGCGTACCATCACGTTTCCGACTTCGATAAAGGTCGGATTGTAGCCTATCGCCATTGCGGTTTATCGTATCGCAACATTGCTGATCGCGTTGGTCGAGATCCTTAATGACTGTTAGCAGAATATGGAATCGGTGGGTTCAGGAGGATAATACGGAACGCCGTGCTGGATCCCAACGGCCTCGTATCACTAGCAGTCGAGATGACAGGCATCTTATCCGCATGGCTGTAACGGATCGTGCAGCTACGTCTCGATGCCTGAGCCAACGGATCGGAACGTTTGCAAGACTATAACCATCTGCACGAACAGTTCGACGACGTTTGCAGCAGCATGGACTATCAGCTAAGAGATCATTGCTGCGGTTACCCTTGACGCTGAATCACAGACAGGAGCGCCTGCGATGGTGTACTCAACGATGAATCTGGGTGCACGAATGGTAAAACGTCATTTTTCCGGATGAATCCAGATTCTGTTTACAGCATTATGATGGTCGCATCCGTGTTTGGCGACATCGCGCTGAACGCACATTGGAAGCGTGTACTCGTCATCGCCATGCTGGCGTATCACCCGGCGTGATGGTATGGAGTGCCATTGGTTACACGTCTCGGTCACCTCTTGTTCGCATTGACGGCACTTTGAACAGTGGACGTTACATTTCAGATGTGTTAGACCCGTGGCTCTACCCTTCATTCGATCCCTGCGAAACCCTACATTTCAGCAGGATAATGCACGACCGCATGTTGCACGTCCTGTACGGGCCTTTCTGGATACAGAAAATGTTCGACTGCTGCCGTGGCCAGCACATTCACCAGATCTCTCACCAACTGAAAACGTCTGGTCAATGGTGGCCGGGGCTCGTCACAATGCGTCAATCACTACTCTTGATGAACTGTGGTATCGTGTTGAAGCCGCATGGGCAGCTGTACCTGTAGACGCCATCCAAGCTCTGTGTGACTCAATGCCCAGGCGTATCACGGCCGTTATTACGGCCAGAGGTGGCTGTTCTGGGTGCTGATTTCTCAGGATCTATGCACCCAAATTACGTGAAAATGTAATGACATGTCAGTTCTAGTATAATATATTTGTCCAATGAATACACTTTTATCATCTGCATTTCTTTTTGTTGTAGCAATTTTAATGGCCAGTAGTGTATTATAACCGCAGCCCACCGTGACTTTGGGTGCCGCCTGGTGGCATTGCGGGGACATGACGAAACAGCAGAAGTATTTACGCGGAGCAGACACGGACGTGGGACCGCCCTAGCGAAGAAATGGGCTACAGATGGGGAAATACATTGAGAAAAGAGACTTTGACAAAGGGCAGATTATTATTATGCAGAGCCCACGAACGATTATCTAGAAAAGCCGGTCCAATGATCACATGTTACAGTCGTGGGCATCTACGGAAAGAGGTAAGATAGAGAAACTACCACTAGGCGTTAACGATTGGACGTCCACGACTCTCCGCAGAACATGGGGTTCGAGGCTTGTCTTCTCTGTAAAGTACGATATATGGTGATCTGTGGCATCTCTGCCCAAAGAACACAAAACTGGCGCACTCAAAAACGATCAGGAGCACACCGTTCATCGTACAATGTTGAACATGGAGCTCCGCAGCAGACCATCCCTGCTTGTTCACATGATGACCGAATGTCATAGTTCATTATGACCGCAGTGGGCAAGGGGCCATGGGATTCGACTGTCGATCAGTGGAAACCTGTCGGCTATTCGGGTGAATCACATTTCTGGTACACTAGGTCGCTAGTCTTCTCCACGCATGCCATCATCGAGATAATGGGCGGCTCGAAACGTGCAGCGCGACACGGACGCAGTGTGGTGGGAGCAGTATCACGCTGTGGGAGACATTGTCCTGTGCTTTCTTGGGACCTGTGGCAGCAATCGATGACACGTTGACAGGTGCGAACCACCTGCAGCCCTTCATGCTTGATGTCTTCCACGACGGCGATGTCATCTTTCAGTTCTCCGTACCTTGGCGCTAGAATCGTGCTACTGTGGTTCGATGAGTATTATAGTAAACTCACGTCGATATCTTGGCGACCAAATCACCTGATGTAAATCCTTTGGAACCCATCTTGCTCGCTATCGGGTGCCATCACTGCGTACGCAAATCAGCGGCTCGGTATTTACGCCAATTACATGACCTGTGCGCAGACATCTAATCCCACATACCTCAACAAACCTACTAACAAACTGTTGGATCCCTAATACGTAGAATCGTTCCAAAGACAGACAAACAAGTTACTAAGCAGGTGGTCATTATGTTGTGGCTCATCAGTGTATGTCGGTGCGTGAGAAACAGTGTGCTGCAATCAAGTTTCTAACCACGGGAAACTTCTTCCACACATGGAGCACCGTCTCCTTCAGCGTGACAACGCCAGGCAACACACGAGCGCTGCCATCTGAAACAGTCCGACGACTTGTGTTCACCGTCATCGATCATTCGCCATACAGTCCCGCCTTGGCACCATCCGATTTCCATCTGTTTCCAAAACTTAAACAACACATTCGAGGACTTCACTTTGATACTGATGACGCGGTACAAGCAGAAGTGACACTGTGCCTCCATCAACGAAGTAAAACATTCTACAGCAACAGTATCTCTCATTCAGAGAATTCTGTTTGTTGCCTGGCTGACTGTGTTGAGAAATAAAAATGTTGACGTGAAGAATAAAAGTGTATAATGTTAATAACGTTTGTTTTGTTTAAAAAGCTTTAAGAATTTACAAACAAAAAATTCAGAGGCATTACTTTTCACCATGCCCTCGTAGTTATAGTTTGTTGCGAAATTTCTCAGTCAATTATTGGTATTATTTTAAGCATTATATCATTTAAACTATTACTGCTTTTGTAAAGTTGTTCATAAATGACTCACGAGCTTTGAACAGCAAGAGAAAGCCGAAACTACCAATTGTTACATTGCTGTTCGTTGTTGTCATTATTTTTTCAAGTGGCGCGCATATCAGTAGTTCCACATCATAATCGCAAGACCATTAAGTGCGAGAATTACATTATTATTTAGTAGACTATTTATGAAAGTAGCCTCTCGCTATCAGTTTCTTGTGGGAGGGGTCCACAGTCTCAATGAATATGAAGAAAGACATCTTCCCACAAGGCTACTAGTTTCGAGCGCGACTCATTCTCAAGTGCATCTATAACAGACGTGGATGCATCATCTTCGTCAAACAAAAATCGTGTGTCGTGGGTAGTTGTGCGTAGCGCTATCGTCAAAGTGGGTCAGCTCGCAATGCATAACCAAAAAGCACGCCTTCCTACACACAGATGTTCACAATACTGTCCTTACGTGACCTATACACAGGTGGCGTGTACAGAAGCGGCAGTAAAGTCAACATCTGTGGGTAGATAGCTGAATTCGTAAGTATTAGGCTTGTAATCGTGAATTTGGTGGTTCGATTCTCAGCAGAGAGTAATAGGAATGTACTAGCTTCACCTACTATGGATGATATTTATGATTCACTCTGAAAGGCTCCAAGGCACAAATCGTCCGTTGCCGACAGTTTTCTGGAGGAAGTGCGTAGTGAATTCTGGGATTCACAAAGGAAACCCTACTAAAAATGTGACGATGAAATCCTGTAAGGCAGAGTACAAGATGTGGAATACATGGTGCTAGTCCCAAAGTAAACCAAAAACACTGCAGCCAATAATATGTGACTGACGATAAAATATTTTGGAGAGTCAATAACAGTCGACTAAAAACTGAAATGTTAGAAGTCTTGGGACACTACCAAAAATCAGCGGTCGTAAAATGACACATATTGGCAGACTGCGGAGACCTCGTCCATGTTACATTCGCTACTTCGCCTATTGTATTTTTCGAATTCCGAGAAGCGTACGGCAGAGCAGAAGTTGACTACCTTTAAAAATGGTATTTGATAGGAAGCTCACCGAAATCATTAACTTATGTGTACGAAATGCGCACATTAGTGCGGATTTGATGACAATAATTCGCAGCAGATACAGTTATAAAGGCCCCTCCGTCAGGGTTTCCCTTCGTCTGCGTCACTCTATGCCACGGAGCCTCTTCTCTGAATATTGAAAAGCGCACTGACTGTCGCACATACTCCTACAGGAAGGACATAGGAATAGGCATTTCTGGCGTAGAGAAGCAGCTCAAAGTTGAAAACAAATAAGTCATCAGGTTCACATCAAATCACAATTCGATTTCGTTCCAGTTTTTGCCCCTTTCTTAGCATTTATCCTTGAATTTATCGCGAATCTCTCCCCAGCTCAATGTCCCAAGCGATTGGAAAAAAGCGCAGGTGACTCCTATACATAAGAAAGCTAAGAGAATGTCAATATCCATAACATCGGTTTGCCGCTGAAACGTTGAACATATTTTCAGTTCGAATTTCCTTGAAAGGGAAGAGCTTCTGTTTACAAATCAGCACGGATGTAGAAAGCATCCCTCGTGCGAAAATCAGCTTGCTACAGCTATGGATGGAGGCTACAAGATGATTCCATATTCCTAGATTTCTGGAAGGAGTTTGACATGGTGCCCCACTGCAGACTGTCGACGAAGGTCCGAGCCTGCGGATTATGTTCTGAGATATGTGAGGGACTCGAAGATTTTTTATTTAACACAGAACCGAGTAGCCGGCCGGTTTGGCCGAGCGGTTCTAGGCGCGTCAGTCTGGAACCGCGCGACCGCTATGGTCGCAGGTTCGAATCCTGCCTCAGGCATGGATGTGTGTGATGTCCTTAGGTTACTTAGGTTTAAGTAATTCTAAGTTCTAGGGGACTGATGACCTCAGATGTTAAGTCCCATAGTGCTCAGAGCCATTTGAACCATTTTGAACCGAACCGAGTACGTTGGCCTCGATGACGAGTGTTCGTCAGAGACAAGGGTCTCCTCAGGAGTGCCCAGGGAAATGTGATAGGACAGCTCTTATTCTTTATATACTTAAATGATTTGACAGACATGGTGAACAACATTTTATGGCTGTTTGCTGATGACACAATGGTGTATGGAAAGGTGTCGTCGTTGAGCGACTGTAGGAGGATACAGAACGACTTAGACCGAATTTCCAATTTGTGTCATGATTTTTTTTTCCTTTATTACAATTTCCATTCCCCATCAGGGGTGGGCTGGCAGCAGCATAAACGCTGCTCCTCAGCAGAGAGACATAAATAGTCAGGAAGACATCTAAAACAATATAAAGAAGAAAACATGGCGGAATATATAAACAAAAATGGCGGAACAGAAGAAATGAAGACATACAAAGCAGTGACTGTAAATAGGAGATAAAAATCTAAAAAAAGTATGTTACACAAAAAACACACACTAGATTAAAAGGCACCAGTAAATTATGGCCAGAGCATAAAAGTCCTGCTGGGTGGGGGGGGGGGGTGGGGGGACAAGGGAAAAGGGAAAAGGGGAAAGGAGGCGAGGAGGAGGGGAGAGAAAGGGGGATGAGGTGGGGGTGCGCCGAAGGAGGGACAGGGAGGGAAGGGACGGGTGAGGAAAACAGTCGAGGAGGGGGTGCAGGGACTTGGGGAGGGAAGGAGGAAAACCGCTCTGGGAGAAGGAAGGGTGGTGTCGTGAATGGAAACTTGCTATAAATGTAGAAAAAATTAAGTTAATGCGGATGAGTAGGAAAAATAATCCTGTCACATTCGAATACATCATTAGTAGTGTGCTGGTTTGCAAGGTCACATCCATTAAATATCTTGGCGTAACGTTGCAAAGCGATATGAAACAGAATGTGTTCCGGCGTAACGACAAGCGCCAACACGACGCTGAAGAACGAAAGAGCAGAGAGGGCTGTGACACGACGTCAGCCAATAGGGTGACATCAAGACAGGAATGGCATCAACACGAAGAGAATATAAGCGCCACTCCGCCTCCTTGTTGCCGCAGTAGAAGAGAAGCCGTCATATAAACGTTACGGCAGTGACTTATGAACTGAAATGGCTCTGAGCACTATGCGACTTAACTTCAGAGGTCATCAGTCGCCTAGAACTTAGAACTAATTAAACCTAACTAACCTAAGGATGTCACACACATCCATGCCCAAGGCAGGATTCGAACCTGCTACCGTACCGGTCACGCGGTTCCAGATTGAAGCGCCTAGAACCACACGGCCACACCGGCCGGCACTTATGAACTGAATTGTTTTGCTTACATTGAAATTGTATATACCGAAGGACGTTGATTATTTGCATTTCGCCATTTGCTTGTGACTCACCTTTGTGAATATGTAATGTTAACTATTGTCAATTTAACTTACTGTAACAAATTCCATTAATACGATTTGCTTGAATTGTTGTCTAGAGATCCCAGAAAACAGCTTCCTAGACACCCTATATTAGACGAGTGGGCAGGATATTACATTGGCGACGAGTTTGAGAGGAACCCAGTGCTTGGCGAACACGAAATTTTCTTTTGTGTTTTGCTGGCCCCTTAATTCTCTCTTGTCTTTTCTTTGCAGGGGCGTTTACTTGTTTTACTAGTCTCTTATCTTGCTTTTGCTAATCTGTGTTTTCAGGTGGGCGTTGCAGAAATTTTCTTCGCTTTTGTACTTCTTTTTCTTGCTTGCCTTGTCTGTTACTTGCCTTTGTCTCTTCCAACATGCCAACCCCTCCTATCCCCCCCTCCGCCCTCCCCCCTCCCCTCTCCGTGCTCAGGCGCCACAGCTGCCAGCGTTTGATTTAACGCAGCTAATACAGATGTTTCAGTTTCAGACCCAGCAAATATCTACACTGCTCTAGACGGTGCAGCACCTACTGGCCAACACTGCACGCCCAACGGGACAAGCAACAGCTACTGCAAGTGCTATACTGCCTCTTCGACAGTTTCATGAACACGAAGAGGAATGGCTAGAGTTTTCGCAACAGTTTGAAGCCCATGTAATTGCTCACAACATACTAGGTACTGTGAAACTCCCCTATTTCCTGTCTACGATAGGTAGTGATGCGATTGTGTACAATGTAACTGATGTCGAATTCAGAGAACAGATTTTGACACATTCTGATCCATCATTTGAGAAAGTAGTGCAAATACTACGTCAGTACGATTCAGGTACCGTGTTGGCCGATAAATTTGAGCAGCCAGCAATTTGTCAAGTCGAGTCCCTTGTTTTCTCCTGGTCCCTTCGGCAGCAGCATGTTGCACTCGCCACATTGCATAAACAACTCTCCACACCACATAAGCAGCTCGCTAAATGGGCCGGTACCCAGGCGAACAAAATAATGTCATATACTGGACTGTGCGGCTGGTCCCGGTGGAGGTTCAAGTCCTCCCTCGGGTATGGGTGTTTGTGTTTGTCCTTCGGCTAATGTAGGTTAAGTGGTGTGTAAACTTAGGGACTGATGACCTTAGCAGTTAAGTCCCATAAGATTTCACACACATTTGAACATTTGGTCTACCCCTCCTGACAAGCACGGTGTTATGCTAGTGGCAAGAAAGAACATGTACAATCAAAAATGGTTCAAATGGCTCTGAGCACTATGGGACTTAACATGTACAATCCATATGTTTGCAATGAACAAACATAAGAATTCGGCCCATTCACAAAAATCTTGTCATAAAGCCCATCTCATTAATGAATTACATTCAAAGACTACAACAGGCATTAGCAAAACTAGTAAGTGAGCAGTTTCTTCTATGCTACGCCAATCTAAATAGCTTTTTGTTCACTTGCTTCTTTGTGGAAAACATATAAAATTTCAGTTGGATACGGGTGCCTCTGTTACACTGCTGAATCGTCACACACATGAAATATTAGGCTCCCCACGCCTGTCTAAAACTAGCACGCACCTGACGGCTTATACCGGACAAGACATTCCCGTTCACGAAAAATGTACTTTTCCTGCCATGTATCGCTCACATATGTGAACAGTGACTTTTACAGTGCTACAGTGACATGATTGTCAGAACATATTTGGTCTTGATTCATTTGAATTTGTTTGGTTTTAACATTCAGGACAATGTGTTGTCACTGCCTGCATTCCACGCAAAAGACAGTGTACCTAACTTGCTGAAGGAATTCCTGGAACTCTTTTCTTAAGGTTTAGGCAAGGCTAACAATTTTATTGCACATATTAATCTGAAAGACAATATTCAGGCGAAATTTTTCCGGCCCAGAACAGTTACCATTGCATTACGGGACAAAGTCGCTGTTGAACGTAAAAGAATTGGAAGATAGCGGAGTTATTGAGCCCATGCAAGATAGTTAGTGGGCAAGTCTACTGGTTTTGCTCCCCAAACCTTCAGGTCGCATTTGCCTCTGTGTTTACTTTAAGTCTATGGTCAACCCACAAAATGTGATTGATACTTGTCCATTGTCACGCCCAGAGGATCTCATGGACAGATTAGGCGCTGGTCGCTACTTTAAAGAAAAAAATGATTTGCGCGATGGGTATCTTCAGTTTCCGCTCGATGAAGAATCTCAAAAAGTGGGTGGTGAATACTCATTTGGGTTAAATCTTAGTTGCTATTCTATGTTAGTCTCCCGCAGTTATCGCGATTATGCTGTTATCCTCTCTCTACGCGAGTGGAAGCAGCGGTGGGTATCGATACTCACACTTTGTGCTATCTTTGGCCTGGCGCTTATAGTTTTCGGCTGTGCTGTGTGCGACCAGTTGGTCGGTTGGCGTGGAACAGCGAGGAACTCTCCGCGGCATGTAATTTGACTGGGGCCACTGGCGGCGTCCATGTGAGGTGGGAGTGTGTGGTGCTGTTCCCATTGCTACGAGGTGCATGGCTCACCGATCCTGGACGCGAAAGTTGAGTTTTGACTTAAACTACCAGCAAGTCACGATTGTTCACATTGTATCGTCTTGATTTTGTTGTCGGCTGTTGGGACATTCCCACAAGCAACAACGTGTGTTTTCAAGTTGGCAAATTTTAGCCACCCTCTGGTGGAGTTTAACTCTACTTGGTTATTTTGAACTGAAGTGCACCAGCGAAATCTTCCACCTTGTGGTCGTTAACGTTCCAGTTACCTGCCCTGGCCGTTGACGTAAATTCAGGCAGTGTATTATCCTCATTGTGTTGTCGCTGTACAGCATGGTTGTGAGCGCCAATACTTTCTACAGTATGTTGTTCCATTGAACTCCCTGTTATGTGCTGGTCATGTGGAGCGGAAGTTATCTTGTCGGTGGGTCCGTTGACTGTCTGTTGGTTGTGTTGTCGTCAGATCGAGCATGGTTGGGCCCACTGCCTGTCTTACATAAGCGAGCGTCAGTGTTTCAATTCCAGGCCGACCCTCGGAAACTTTTGAGCGCCGTTGTGCACACTGCCTTTTCTGTTTTGTTCTTGTTATTTGTATTTGTATGACTTCTAGCAGATTTTTAAATTAAGATTATTTTGCCTTTAAGGTGTAAGATTGTTTGGGCCTTCAGCCTAATTTAAATAACTGTTTTAAGTACGGCCTTTGGCCTCTTTAAAAATTTAATTTTGTTTAGTCGTAAATGATGGGCCTACAGCCGATTTTGAATTAAAGTTGTTTTGCTTATAAGGTGTCAGATTGTTTGGGCCTTTTGCCTAATTAAAAAACTGTTTTAAGATAAGGCCTTTTGCCTTAAAAATTCTGATTTTGGTTTGAGTCTTAAGTTACTGGCTTCCAGCCGATTTTTAATTAAAGTGGGCTTGCCCTTAAGGCATGAGCGTATTCAGCCGTTTATTAAGTTCCAAAAATTAATTTTGTGTTTTATTTGAAAATTTTCTTGGCTCTTGTAATGTTTGGTCAAATAATTAAAGTTGTATGTTCGAGTGTAACTGACAGCCACTTATTTCTACATCTACATCTACATCCATACTCCGCACGCCACCTGACGGTGTGTGGCGGAAGGTACTTTCAGTACCTCTATCGGTTCTCCCTTCTGTTCCAGTCTCGTATTGTTCGTGGAAAGAAAGATTGTCGGTATGCCTCTGTGTGGGCTCTAATCTCTCTGATTTTATCCTCATGGTGTCTTCGCGAGATATACGTAGGAGGGAGCAATATACTACTTGACTCCTCGGTGAAGATATGTTCTCGAAACTTCAGCAAAAGCCCGTACCGAGCAACTGAGCGTCTCTCCTGCAAAGTCTTCCACTGGAGTTTATCTATCATCTCCGTAACGCTTTCGCGATAACTAAATGATCCTGTAACGAAGTGCGCTGCTCTCCGTTGGATCTTCTCTATCTCTTCTATCAACCCTATCTGGTACGGATCCCACACTGGTGAGCAATATTCAAGCAGTGGCGAACAAGTGTACTGTAACCTACTTCCTTTGTTTTCGGATTGCATTTCCTTAGGATTCTTCCAATGAATCTGTCTGGCATCTGCTTTACCAACGATCAACTTTATATGATCATTCCATTTTAAATCACTCCTAATGCCTACTCCCAGATAATTTTTGGAATTAACTGCTTCCAGTTGCTGACCTGCTATATTGTAGCTAAATGATACGGGATCTTTCTTTCTATGTATTCGCAGCACATTACACTTGTCTACATTGAGATTCAATTGCCATTGCCTGCACCATGCGTCAATTCGTTGCATATCCTCCTGCATTTTAGTACAATTTTCCATTGTTACAACCTCTCGATATACAACAGCATAATCCGCAAAAAGCCTCAGTGAACTTCCGATGTTATCCACAAGGTCATATATGTATATTGTGAATAGCAACGGTCCTACGACACTCCCCCGCGGCACGCCTGAAATCACTCTTACTTCGGAAGACTGCTCTCCATTGAGAATGATATGCTGCTTTCTTTTATCTAGGAACTCTTCAATCCAATCACACATTTGGTCTGATAGGCCATATGCTCTTACTTTGTTCATTAAACGACTGTGGGAAACTGTATCAAACGCCTTGCGGAAGTCAAGAAACACGTCATCTACCTGGGAAACCGTGTCTATGGCCCTCTGAGTCTCGTGGACGAATAGCGCGAGCTGGGTTTCACACGATCGTCTTTTTCGAAACCCATGCTGATTCCTACAGAGTAGATTTCTAGTCTCCAGAAAAATCATTATACTCTGACACAATACGTGTTCCAAATTTCTAAATTTGGGCCCCTTTCCGCAATTTAAACTACCTGTCCTGTCCTGTGGGTTTAGCAGGGTGTCTCAGTATACATTCACTTCAGTCACATATCACATATTGTTGTTAATTCTTTGCTTAATGTAAATAATTTAAAGGACTTATTGACGATGGTTGACCTATGCACTGATATTTATGATATGTTACAGTTCACTGTAATTCAGTTCAGTTAAACAATTAATCAAAAAAGGAATCTCAGTGCATAGAGCATTAGGCTAGTAATTTTGAATCTAGTGATTCAGTTATTGTTAGGAGCAAACTTTTTTCTCTTACATTTATTAGAATTCTATATTTTTTATTAGGCGGGAGCACTAATTAATGAATATTGAATCATAATTTTTAGTAAAAATGATGTATTTTAGTTATAATACTAATCACATAAAATGTAAGTATTCACAAAAGATTAAAAATTGGCAGCAGAACCTTAAATAGAGGAATAAATGCTTTTCTATTTGTAGAAATTGATATATTTATCTCAATAGTCGTATATATATATATATATATATATATATATATATATATATATATATATATACCTTAACTAGAGAAAAAAAGGCACTTTTCCTCTCTGTGTGTCTCTCTCTCTGTATATATATGTATATACGAGTATATAGTCATACTCTGCAAATTGTACAAATAGAAAAGCATTTTTTTCCTCTATAATGGTTTGCTAGCAATATATTTGGCTTTTCACATTTTTGTATCAAATAATAAATTGTTTTAATGTGGTCAGTAATTAATAACAAAAAGGCGGTTTTATCAAAAATTTGTGATTCAGTTAGTTAATTGATATGTACATGTCATAATATATATAGTAATCAAGTAAAAGAAAATAAAATGCTCTTAGGTCGAATCGAAACACTTAATTCACGATTAGAATAGTAATGAACCACGGATTTTTTACGCACTCAGTTACCGGCTTCTTCTTACAGCACTCTAAATTTTTGTAATTCACAGCACTCCCCAACTTTAGGAGTTCGTAGGTGATTTTTTCGAGTTTGCTGGAGAAATGCGTCGTAATGCATTAGGGAACGGATGTCTGGGCGCTGGTCATCAAAGCCTGTAAGTATGAAAAAACTCGCAGGAGGCCAGTCAGTAAGGTCCCCACACCAGGTTTGTGCCAGGTTACCGTCATTCTGGAAATTCCGCTATGAATAACTGCTTATACGACAACCTTTTCCTTCTATTGCTCCATCACCTCTTATCTTCCGACGACACTTGTCTCAATTTCAATGTAAATACGTGACGTTCCATTTTCTGACTACTTCCTCTTGCAATACTGGCTCACTTTCTCACACCCAACTTTTCACTGCGTCACCGTCAAGTCTTGAAAAACTCACGCGCGGAAATCTGAAAACTCACTTGTCAACACGACGATGCCCAAGAAATGTTCCATACCCGAAGAATTAGGACCCGATATTTACTTGATGTACTCTTACAAAGAGGAAAATGTCCACGTATTAGTGCTACACGTCTCTAGGCGCTGTGGAAAACCTAGTGTGGCAAAGGGGAAACGACACGAGCTGGAGAGTAAGGTTTGTTGAAGGAGCAGCGACTGCTGAAGTCGCCACGTGCACTGAAGACAGCTGCAGACACAGCGGGCAGTGAGGGAGGGCGTCGCTCGGAAGGCTCTCTGGTATCGAGCTCTGGTATCGACCAAAGAGGCGGCGGCCGTCGCGGTCGCAGTCGCGGTCGAGATGGATGGCCGGTTTATACGCCGTGGAGCCACAGATAGCGCTCTCGGCATCAATCATGTAGGGCAGAGGTGGCCTGCAGGTTATTTATGTCGCGTGTTGACACGGGGCCGCCCAGGTGATAGGGGCGCAATTTACAACCGCCTCTTCTGCGGCCAGAAGTTCTACCTCTGAATCTCCCCGCTGCTCCGCAGAAAGGGAGACAACGCCGGCTGCCTGGAGCGAACCACTGTGAAGCCTCTTTAGACTCCCGCTCTTGCGTGATTCTCTCTACTGGTTATCATTTACCTGCTGTTACATACAAAGATATTTACGCACTAAAGTATGAGGTGGTATACAAAAGTTGCAGAAATTTGAATTTTGTGTGCAGGTGGTGGTGTATAAACTGTGTCTCTATACATTCGCCTAGAGGCAGTGTGACAACTGGATACGTGCTCGGTTATATGGTTAGTTTGCCAGGTGCCGGGGCTAGCAGTGTATTTAACACTAAATTCTTCTAGAATCTTTATATGGAAATGATGCTTTAAGCCAACCCTTTTCTAACTCCCACTTTTGCTGTTGCACATGGATTAAGAAGAAATGCGAACTGACTGTAATTGACTCTACAGTTCAGTGGAAAAGAGTTTGGCAGCTGCAATAATTTAATTTGATAGAAATAAATTTGATAAAGGAAAGTTTCATTACCGTAGTGAGAAATGAAAGGGTTGCTCTAACGATCTACAGAATGAAAGTTCTTTAGAAAATAACAATTTGGTTTATTATGACTAAACTCAAAATAATTAACAAAACACATGAAACATTTACAATACGTCAAATTGGATTCTCAAATAAATGCTGTGAAGGTGAATTTGTCTATAAACTAGATTGTGACATTTATGACCAAGTGGTATGTGGAGCCAGTTCCTTGCAACTCAAATCTTAAGAGAAACACCCAGCCAACCCAACATTAATTGCTGCTACAGTAGTGAGAACTCAGGCAATGAACATCCAAGACAGAACCACGTTAGAAAAGGCGGGAACAGGCGCGCTCTGCTGAGCTCTGATTGTCACGTAGCTAAATTCCCGAATCTGCCAGTGCTGCGGACATACATTACCAAGCTGTCTTCTTAAATGCAAGGACACGATCTGGCACATCAGAGCCGATGGCTGGTTGCTTCGACGTCCCGTCGTGGTGATGGTAATGTTGCGAGTATAGCCCGAAACAAATTACCCTGGTCTGGTTGTTGCAGACTAAAGACTTCCTAGCAACACAAATGCGCCTCTGAGGGAGACGAAGAAAGCTCGCTACACAATCACTGACGGTACAGTGATTGATTTTAACAAGCGAAGTCACACAGTAACTCCGATACAGTCAACTTTAGCCAAAACTGTTCAAGACAGACAACATAGGCCGCTTGTACGCAGAACGCTCAATTGCCAACTGTACTCGGAAAGTTACGTTGAAGTCGAAACTTAAGCAACTTCGTCAAACAGTTACAATTAAATGAAAGTATATTAGACAGCCAACGGAAGGCAGGCTGTCCAGAGCAGCGAGAGCTCAGTCTTGTATCCTACTCCGACCGAAAGGCGAAAGCCGACTCCTTCAAGAGCACCTGTAAAAGCCGATCACAGAACATTCCCGCCCCCACGACAGTGGCCGTGGTTAAACGGGCCAATCAGCAACTCGAAAACCAGCTGAAAATTCCACTCTATTGCCGAAGCATTACTATTCCACCAATGGAGATACTTGGCGCCAATTTCTGCGCCGATTTTGCTACGTCACGGGGCTATCCCCTGTGCAAGCCAATCACAGTTATGATTTTGTAGAAAACGCTGGAATTTGCCCGCCAAGACTGCTGGGAACACAAGTCATTCCCACGCCTCGCTGGTAGCCCCCGCTCCTTCAGGCCCCTGTGGGCGTGTCGCCCCCGCTCTTATGACAATGTCGGCGTCTGACAGCATCCACTCGACTCCCTCACACCCGTCGGCATAACCCTTTCGATATCAGCAGATCCCGCCTGTCGGTGGACCACCCGGGTGACGAGAGACGCTACATGGGAAGTCCGCGTGTGAAGGAATAGCACTTTTCATCACATGCAATTATAGACGAAAATATTCATTCTTCTGAGTTCTCAATACTAGCCTTGTAATGACAATACTCACCCATACTTCCCAAAATCGAATTACTCAGAGTAAGATTGAAATATGAGAAGGGGCTCATGCCACCTCTCAAGTTGTTGGTGTGCACATTTGCATTATCGTGCTTCTGTGAGTTTGCTGTTTTGTAGTAGCTATGTAGCGAGTCTGTTTTATTTTAAACTTGGGGAAATCGCAGCAGAAGCACGCTATATGCTGAAGTACATCTTTGAAAACAAAACTTTAAGTCAGACACAGAATTACAATTCATAACTGGGCGAACGTTCGCTGATGGCTGTCAGCTCTATCAGAAGATTTTCAGAAAGGGGAGGGGATCTGATTGTGCAAAATCATAGACAGGCCATCCAAGACCTCTGTAACACCTCTGAAACACGTTATGATACGTATGAACGTATCTCTCTGAAGCCTTCAGCGTGAGAAGAATAATGGCGAAGTTTTCTGCCACGACTGCTTGAAGAAGATCAAAATCAAAATCGCATGGAAGTCTGCAGGGATGTAAACAACTACTGCAAGGTGATCAAGACTTTCTTCCATAAGACGTCCCTGGTGAAGCAGCAGTCTTCCTAAGGGAGAGTCCTTCAGCTCGGCGAGAAAGCTGTGCAAATAAAGGGTTCTTGCTTATTATTATTTTCTTATTTTTTGATTTTGACGAGATTGTTGGTTAGGAGTTTATACCTCCTATTCAGATTGCCAATAGTTCCATCGTGACATTCTACTTTTCAGCGGAGACATGTCGAGCAAATATCCTCAGAGGTGACGAACAGACGACAGGGTACTGTACCATGCACAACTGCATACTACCTACATTATTAAGGAATTTTTGATTACTATAAGATGACAGTTGTTCTCCATTCACCATACGCGCCACACAAAGCTTCGTGTGCCTTCTTTCCCTTCCCCGAGATAAAAATAAAGTTGAAGAGGCGAAGATTTGATACAGTGAATCAGTTGGAACCAGAATTGAAAAGGGTACTGCGCTCTCTAACAAAGAAAGACTCTGAGAAAGCATTTAAAAAATGGCAGAAAAAACGTACAAAACTTGAACGCTTGGTGCTTGGCAGCTTCCAAGTATTTGTTAAGACACATCTTCTATACACAGTGAGATGCACGTGAAATGTATCAGTCATCATGTACTGATGGACAGGGACCGCTGAGTTTTGCAGAGGGTGACTGTAAGGTATCGCGTAAAATCGGCGGAAGGAACCACTTGTCAATTCCAAACTGCTAGTAGCACTCCAGCTAACAAGGGACTGTAGGTGAGGAGTTAAAAAGAATGGAGCACAAAGGTCAAGGAACTCTTCATAACCCACAAATTTCTGTCTTTATCTGTAAGTCACGCTTGAGGTGGAAAAAGAGCAACGCCACTGAACCGTGGACGACTGGAAACGAGTGATTTGGAATGGTGAATCACGTTGTACCCTGTTGTAATCCTATGGAACGGTCTGGGTTTAACGAATGCCATCATGCGTAATGCTAACAGTGAAGTACGGAGGAGGTTGAGTTGCGGTAGGTGTTACTCATGGTTAGAGTATGGTAAATAAATGTCGTGTGACCAGGGCCTCCCGTCGGGTTCACTGGGTGCAAGTCTTGTCGGTTTGACGCCACTTCGGCGACTTGCACGTCTATGGGGATGAAATGATGATAATCAGGACAATAAACACCCAGCCTCTGGGCGGAGAAAATCTCCGACCCAACCGAGATTCGAACCCGGGCTCTTAGGATTGACATTCTGTTGCGCTGACCTGTCAGCTACCGGGGGCGGTGTGTGATGCTGTTATTGATCTTAAGAAACATTAAATGCGGAAGGCTACGAAAATACACTACTGGCCATTAAAATTGCTACACCACGAAGATGACGTGCTACAGACGCGAAATTTAAACGACAGGAAAAAGATGCTGTGAATGCAAATGATTAGCTTTTCAGAGCATTCACACAGGGTTGGCACCGATGGCGACACCTACAACGTGCTGACATGAGGAAAGTTTCCAACCGATTTCTCATACACAAACAGCAGTTGACCGGCGTTGCCTGGTGAAACGTTGTTGTGATGCCTCGTGTAAGGAGGAGAAATGCGTACCATCACGTTTCCGACTTTGATAAAGGTCAGATTGCATCCTATCGCGATTGCTGTTTATCGTATCGCAACATTGCTGCTCGCGTTGGTCGAGATCCAATGAATGTTAGCAGAATATGGAATCGGTGGTTTCAGGAGGGTAATACGGAACGCAGTGCTGGATCCCAACGGCCTCGTATCACTAGCAGTCGCGTTGACAGACGTCTTATCCGCATGGCTGTAACGGATCGCGCAGCCACGTCTCGATCCCTGAGTCAACGGATGGGGACGTTTGCAAGGCAACAACCACCTGCACGAACAGTTCGACGACGTTTGCAGCAGCATGGACTAGCAGCTCGGAGACCATGGCTGCGGTTACCCTTGACGCTGCATCAAAGACAGGAGTGCCTGCGATGGTGTACTCAACGACGAACCTCTGTGCACGAATGGCAAAACGTAACTTTTTCGGATGAATCCAGTCTCTGTTTACAGCATCATGGTGGTCGCATCCGTGTTTGGCGACATCGCGGTGAGCGCACATTGGAAGCGTGTATTCGTCATCGCCATACTGGCGTATCATCCTGCGTGATGGTATGGGGTGCCATTGGTTCCACGTCTCGGTCACCTCTTGTTCACATTGACGGCACTTTGAACAGTGGATGTTACATTTCAGATATGTTACGACCCGTGGCTCTACTCTTCATTCGATCCCTGCGAAACCCTACATTTGAGCAGGATAACGCACGACCGAATGTTGCAGGTCCTGTACGGGCCTTTCTGGATACAGAAAATGTTCGACTGCTGCCATGGCCAGCACATTCTCCAGAGCTCTCACCAACTGAAAACGTCTGGTCAATGGTGGCCGAGCAACTGGCTCGTCACAATACGCCAGTCACTACTCTTGTGTTGAAGCTGCATGGGCAGCTGTACCTGTACACGCCATCCAAGCTCTGTTTGATTCAATGTCCAGGCGTATCATGGTCGTTATTACGGCCAGACGTGGTTGTTCTGGGTACTGACTTCTCAAGATCTATGCACCCAAATAGTGTGAAAATGTAATCACATGTCAGTTCTAGTATAATATATTTGTAGAGTGAATACCCGTTTATCATCTGCATTTCTTCTTGGTGTAGCAATTTTAACGGCTAGTAGTGTATTTTACATTATTGTGTACAGGGTACAGTACAGGGGCAGTTCGTAGACGATGTTTGCATCAGCATGACGATGCACCCCTTCATAAAGCAGCGTCTGTAAGGCAATATGAAGTGTGGCGCCTTATATCGCTCCTATCAAGAGCCTGTCTGTCGGGAGAATGATTCATGCGTGCACAGTGACAGATGGTCTGAAGCAGGTTCAGTCGATGACGTAGTTCAAATTTTCATCTGCTAGAGGACAGGTAGTGAACAGAGACATTCAAGAAAGAGGTGAAGAGAATGCTTTCGTGAATTGTTATATTTATTTCTTGAAGGATTTTTTTGTTTATGTTTGTACAGTTTTTGTACATGCTTTTAGTAGTATGAATGATGCGTGAATGTGGTCTAGAGTAAGTATGTATTGTATTGTACTGTATTAAACCGGGGATCTAGAAACGACGGAGAGGCTTCGTCCTGCTGTAGCCCTCAGTGGTTCAAAACCACACAAGAGGCCACAGCAGTCCACTAACACCACCGCCGCCCCACACCGAGCCCAGGGTTATTGTGCGGTTCGGCCCCCAGTCATACCAGGCGAGTGTAACCAAAAATGTTTGCGTGGTAGAGTAATTATGGTGTACGCGTAAGTGGAAACGGTGTTTGAGCAGCAATTCGCGACACAGCGTAGCTGAGGCGGAATATGGGGAACCAGACCGCATTCGCTGAGGTAGCTGGAAAACCGCTTTAAAAACCATCCACAGGCTGCCCGGCACACCGAACTTCGACAGTAATCCGTCGGGCGGATTCGTGCTGTGGACCGGCACACCTTACCGCTCGGGAAGCGGCGCGTTAGACCGCGCGGCCAACCGGGGAAACAGTAAATATGGAGATCACTGTTGTACTGATAAACACTGTGCGAACAGGGCTGAGAAATTTTTAAGACAGTGTGAATGTAGAGGGCGGAAAATTTTGTATCATAGCATGTTAAGTAAGTTTATGGGAAAAGGAAAGCTAATTCGAGTACAAATGAAAATAGTTAAGGACGTAATTTATAAACAAAATATCAGAATGTTAAATATTTATTTCAGGAGAAAGTACAGTTCGAAACTGTGTTATTTGTTGGTTGGTTAGTCATAAAAGCGTGGACTAACGCGGGAGAACAATGTTTTTCTATTGGCCTTAAAGAAAACTGACCAATCAGAACGGAGTATTCTTAGCGCGTCTTTTCTCTTCGAGCTATAGAATGCTTACAGCAGTCTAAAGAGTCGGAGCTCATTCTTACAATGTACGGTCGTGTGTAGTATGAGGTCCGAAGGAAGCTATAATTTGTCGGTTTTAGTTGTGCTACATGCCTCAAATGTGCTTTAAAGTGAAGGTATATTTACTCCGGTGTGTTTTTTTTTTTTTAGAAAGTACGGATTTTTTAAATAATTTTGTGTATGGGGAAAGACAGTAATTCAGGGTCGCATGTGACTAAAATCTGAGTGCATTAGACCCCGATAAACTTAATAGTATGGCGAGAATTTTCTTTTAAGAACAATCCGTGCTCAGTAGCTGTTCAGATTTTGGGAAATACGTTACCATAAACTAGCTAACGTGAATGAAAGGATCTGTGCATAGCTGTGTTAAGATTATCACGGGCGTGGTCGTGAACATGTAATACTCAAAGTTCAGAATATACCAAGATTTTGCCGGTATTTTCACCTTTCATTCAAAATCAAGACCTTTTCCGATTCTTGGAATATTACACTGTAAGCAGCCTGGTGCGAGTTGCAGTACGGTAGGTTTCTGCTCAGCCTTCCCACCGGCGATCTGCTGCAACAAATTCACAAGTAAGTGCACGTAAAGGACGAAAACCACAAATAGTTTCTATGAACGTCTGGACTTCCAAAGTTCTATGATGATTCGAAATATTCCCTAAAAGGTTCTTCAACCATCTGTTACCATCGTCGTTTGACCAGTAGTTTTGCCTATATTGGTTAGTAAAACAACTGGTAGAATAGCCGCCATAATAGCGCCAAGCGCTCTGTGGAAACCCTAATATACGTAGGGTAGCAGTAGTATGGAGGACTTAATAATAGGCGTCTCTGGCGTAGAGAAGCAAGTCAAAGCGTTGAAAACAAGTAAGTCACCAAGTCCTAAAGGAATTCCAGTTCGTTTCTGCAGAGAATTCTCTGCAGCATTGGCCTCTTATTTAACTTGCATTTATCGCCTCTTTCGTCCAGCGCAAAGTTTCAAGCGTCTGAAAAAAAAAAAAAAAAGAAACGCAGGTGATTCCTGTATAAAAGAAGGGCAAAAGAGCAGACCAACAAAATAACAGACCAGTTACGACATCTCCCTTACTTTATGAATGCATATGATTTATTTTGTTGTTGTTGTGGTCTTCAGTCTTGAGACTGGTTTGATGCAGCTCTCCATGCTACTCTATCCTGTGCAAGCTTTTTCATCTCCCAGTACCTACTGCAACCTACATCCTTCTGAATCTGCTTAGTGTATTCATCTCTTGGTCTCCCTCTACGATTTTTACCCTCCACGCTGCCCTCCAATACTAAATTGGTGATCCCTTGATGCCTCAGAACATGTCCTACCAACCGATCCCTTCTTCTGGTCAAGTTGTGCCACAAACTTCTCTTCTCCCCAATCCTATTCAATACTTCCTCATTAGTTATGTGATCTACCCATCTAATCTTCAGCATTCTTCTGTAGCACCACATTTCGAAAGCTTCTATTCTCTTCTTGTCCAAACTATTTATCGTCCATGTTTCACTTCCATACATGGCTACACTCCATACAAATACTTTCAGAAATGACTTCCTGACACTTAAATCAATACTGGATGTTAACAAATTTCTCTTCTTCAGAAACGCTTTCCTTGCCATTGCCAGCCTACATTTTATATCCTCTCTACTTCGACCATCATCAGTTATTTTGCTCCCCAAATAGCAAAACTCCTTTACTACTTTAAGAGTCTCATTTCCTAATCTAATTCCCTCAGCATCACCCGACTTAATTAGACTACATTCCATTATCCTTGTTTTGCTTTTGTTGATGTTCATCTTATATCCTCCTTTCAAGACACTGTCCATTCCATTCAACTGCTCTTCCAAGTCCTTTGCTGTCTCTGACAGAATTACAATGTCATCGGCGAACCTCAAAGTTTTTATTTCTTCTCCATGAATTTTAATACCTACTCTGAATTTTTCTGTTGTTTCCTTTACTGCTTGCTCAATATACAGATTGAACAACATCGGGGAGAGGCTACAACCCTGTCTTACTCCCTTCCCAACCACTGCTTCCCTTTCACGTCCCTCGACTCTTATAACCGCCATCTGGTTTCTGTACAAATTGTAAATAGCCTTTCGCTCCCTGTATTTTACCCCTGCCACCTTCAGAATTTGAAAGAGAGTATTCCAGTCAACATTGTCAAAAGCTTTCTCTAAGTCTACAAATGCTAGAAACGTAGGTTTGCCTTTCCTTAATCTTTCTTCTAAGATAAGTCGTAAGGTCAGTATTGCCTTACGTGTTCCAGTGTTTCTACGGAATCCGAACTGATCTTCCCCGAGGTTGGCTTCTACTAGTTTTTCCATTCGTCTGTAAAGAATTCATGTTAGTATTTTGCAGCTGTGACTTATTAAGCTGATAGTTCGGTAATTTTCACATCTTTCAACACCTGCTTTCTTTGGGATTGGAATTATTATATTCTTCTTGAAGTCTGAGGGTATTTCGCCTGTTTCATACATCTTGCTCACCAGATGGTAGAGTTTTGTCAGGACTGGCTCTCCCACGGCCGTTAGTAGTTCCAATGGAATATTGTCTACTCCGGGGGCCTTGTTTCGACTCAGGTCTTTCAGTGCCCTGTCAAACTCTTCACGCAGTATCATATCTCCCATTTCATCTTCATCTACATCCTCTTCCATTTCCATAATATTGTCCTCAAGTACATCGCCCTTGTATAGACCCTCTATATACTCCTTCCACATTTCTGCTTTCCCTTCTTTGCTTAGAACTGGGTTTCCATCTGAGCTCTTGATATTCATACAAGTCGTTCTCTTATCTCCAAAGGTCTCTTTAATTTTCCTGTAGGCAGTATCTATCTTACCCCTAGTGAGATAGGCCTCTACATCCTTACATTTGTCCTCTAACCATCCCTGCTTAGCCATTTTGCACTTCCTGTCGATCGCATTTTTGAGACGTTTGTATTCCTTTTTGCCTGTTTCACTTACTGCATTTTTATATTTTCTCCTTTCATCAATTAAATTCAATATTTCTTCTGTTACCCAAGGATTTCTACTAGCCCTCGTCTTTTTACCTACTTGATCCTCTGCTGCCTTCACTACTTCATCCCTCAAAGCTACCCATTCTTCTTCTACTGTATTTCCTTCCCCCATTCCTGTCAATTGCTCCCTTATGCTCTCCCTGAATCTCTGTACAACCTCTGGTTCTTTTAGTTTATCCAGGTCCCATCTCCTTAAATTCCCACCTTTTTGCAGTTTCTTCAGTTTTAATCTACAGGTCATAACCAATAGATTGTGGTCAGAGTCCACATCTGCCCCTGGAAATGTCTTACAATTTAAAACCTGGTTCCTAAATCTCTGTCTTACCATTATATAATCTATCTGATACCTTTTAGTATCTCCAGGGTTCTTCCATGTATACAACCTTCTTTCATGATTCTTAAACCAAGTGTTAGTTATGATTATGTTGTGCTCTATGTGTTAATATAATTAATTATATATTTGCACCTGGAGTGGACATAAGTAAGGGCGATGCATAACGAAGTATTATTGTTGTACTTATCTTGTAATTTGCCTGAGTTGGGTAGCTGGTGATTCCTTCTAATTAAAACTCCAGGTCATACAATTTGCGGAGGTTTATTTGTTGATGATAACATTTTTCCAAAGTCATTGCAGAATACATCAAACTTCATACACAGTCTCTTTGACAATCCAACAGCTGACAGACTGACTTACTGACCAAAAAGACTTTATGTAATAGGATGACCAAAGTGGGTGACATGGTTGGGGTTGTAGGGCGTGGCTGGGTAGAAGAAGGTGGCTGTTTCTAGCGATCTTCCTCTTTATTGTTGGTTCTCCCTATACATTTTCTGGTAGCTCAGCCCCACCGCTCGTGTCGTGGTGGCGAAAGTGCTGATGCACGCAGCCTGGGGAACGCGACACCATGCTCGGTCTGCTGGTATGCAGGCAGCAGGAGGTTAGCGGCACGAGGCCCGGCCCAGCTCACCCCCTGCAGACGCAGCGGCTCGTGACGACGCCAGGAGTGGCCGGTGCAGCAGCGAGCAACGTCCTCCGCCGGTGGTTCCTCAGTGACAGCGACCGAACGCCCAATCTGTTGAACCGAATGCCGACGCCCACCTCTGATGCCCTTAAATAGTGCAGACCGCTGCTGAATCCGCTGGTTACGTGGCGCTGTGTTTATTAGAACGTTCTCGATGAGTTGGCTAACGCAACTGCGCCACACGCGGCCCGCGCCTGCGTAATTCTGCTAATGCTGTGTTCTGGTTGTTGATGGCTGCCGCACACATACCGACGCTCGTTGCAAAACTGTGTCACCTGCATAACGCGCCGGCCAGCCTTCGCCCGCTGTCTGCCGCGAGGCTGGCGCATCGCGCACTGAAACACACTAAATCCCAATTTCGCACTGTATTTCCTAAAAATAACCCCTTGTCCTCTACACTGACTACAAAGTGAACCCCTAGGCGAACTGATGCTGCATTGCCGCGTTTGCTTATATATATTCCAAACAATGAGTGTTCATTACTTCAATTATTACACCATCGTGAAGTTAATAGTTACAATTGAAAGTTACAAATATACAAAAGGTTAACAATCAGATTACTTACAGCAGAAAATATTAGTTCATTACAGATGAGTGTTAGGTTAGAAATTGTACAATTTAAGATTCAAAATTAAATATGATTTTTTTACAATAATGCGTTTCATTAATTTAATAAATACAAATAAATTATCAATTGGAAAATATTGATAACATTTATTTAACATACACACAAGTTGATTAACCTCTTTAATGGCTCATAGCTTTGAAATATGCATCCAAACGTAAGCAATGGAGTTAATTACATGTGCTAACAATGATCAATTACTTATTTTAGTAATGGTATTAATTCTGGTTTACAAATTTGGGTTTGAAATTACATATCACTTGAAATTACGTGAATTTAAATTTGGTTCTTGCTGTTTGATCGATTGACAATAACATTTTCCAAAGTGAACTTTCGAGATCTAATTGCTGTTAATTAACGAAAGTAATAACGATGCTAACATTTATAACTACTTCTAATCAAATGAATTACATACTGATTATTATACTCCTGAGGAAATGTTGATGGTTCATAGTGATTATTATGTTACATATTTACATATTATTTAAGTATTCGTAAATTATGTGTAAATATCATTCATAGTATTATATAGTACAATTAAATAACAGGAAAAGATGTTTAGTGGCATGATTTTTATTCTTTGTTTAACGGAAAGTACCGATACCCAGCTACAAATTCCGGGTATCGAATATTATAGTAATGCTGGGGAGGGGGGGGGGGGTATTGCACAGTGTCCTTAACAACAGTTTGCCGCGGAATTATTGAACAAATGTTTAGTTCGAATATAATAAATTTTCTTGAGAAGGAGCAACCTCTGTCCACAAATCAGCACAAATTTAGAATGCATCGTTCGTGTGAAACTCAGCGTCCCCTTTTCTCGCACGATATTCCTGTGAACCGTGGATGGAGGCCGACAGGCGGATTACGTATTCCTAGATTTCCGGAAGTGTTTGACACGGTGCCCACTGCAGACTGTTAACGGAGGCACAGTTTCCGAAATACGAGAGTGTTTCGAAGACTTCTGAAGAAACACGACGCTGTACGTTTCCCTCGACAACCTTCATCAGAGACAACGGTATCGACAGGGAAGTTTGACTGGACCGCTCATATTCTCTATATACACAAACGACCTGGCGGATAGGGTGGGCAGAAATCTGCGGCTGTTTTCTGATGATGCTGTGGAGTACGGGAAGGTGTCGTCGCTGACTGAGTGTGGGAGGATACAAGAAGACGTAGAGTTAAGGTGTAATGAATGACAGCTTGCTATAAATCTAGAAAAATGTAATTTAGTTCAGACGAGTAGGACAAACAATCCCTGTAATGTTCGAAAAGAGCATTAATAGTGGGCTGCTTGACACAGTCAATCGATTAAATATCTAGACGTAACGGTGCAAAGCAATATGAAACACAACGAGCACATAAGGCGAATGTAAGGAAGGAGAATGGTCGACTTCGGTTCACTGAAAGAATTTTAGGAATGTGTGTTTCATCTGTAAAGGGATGGTTCATAGAACACCAGTACGACGCTTTCTTTAGTACTGCTCGAGTATTTCGGATCCCCATCAAGTCGGATTGAAGAAAGACATCGAAGCAATTCAGAGGCAGACTGCTAGATTTGTTACAGGTAGGTTCGATCAATACGCTAGTATTACGGACATGCTTCCCTAAACTCAAATGGGGATCCCAGGAGTCAACATAAGGCTCTTTTTTTGAAACACTAATGAGAAAATTTAGAAAACAGGGATTTAAGTTTACTGTTGAACGATTCTACTGCCGCCAACGTACATTTCGAGTAAGGGCCAAGGAGATAAGAGAAATTAGGGCTCATTCGGAGGTATATAGACGGTCTTTCTTTTCTCTCACTATATGCAAGTGGGACAGGAGAGGAAATGACTGGTGGTGGTACAACATACCCTCCGCCATGCACCATACAGTGGTTTTCAGAGTGTGCATGTAAATGTAGATGTGGACGCAGTAATCTTTTTGTACTCATAATGGCACATGGATCTATACGCAGTTCGGAAGTCACCTAACGGCCGCGTTATCTAGCACAAAGTGATATATAAATACATAAGGTGTTAATGAACAACTCCTTATACACGAGAAAATGTTTTGGTTTGGATCTAAAATGGTTCAAATGGCTCTAAGCACTGTGGGACTTAACTGCTGTGGCCATCAGTCCCCTAGAACTTAGAACTACTTAAACCTAACTAACCTAAGAACATCACACACATCCATGCCTGAGGCCGGATTCGAACCTGCGACCGTAGCGGTCGCGCGGTTGCAGACTGTAGCGTCTAGAACCGCTCGGCCACTCCGGCCGGCCTTAGATCTAAATTCAAATCCAGCAGCAGTAGCCTATCTCAAACAAGGAAAGCTTTCGTGCCTGAAGAAACTCGGGCAAGCAAATCCAGCAGCAGTAGCGTATCTCAACCAAGCAAAGCTTTCGTGCCTGAGAGAAACTCGGGCAAGCAGAGATCGTCATTTCGTAATTGCTGACTACGCATAATGAAACGTGAAATATCTAATTTTTGACCAATATCAGTTATCAGTTGTCAACTCGCAGTTACGTGACGACAGTTTTATACTGAATCGGGATTCATACACTCCTGGAAATGGAAAAAAGAACACATTGACACCGGTGTGTCAGACCCACCATACTTGCTCCGGACACTGCGAGAGGGCTGTACAAGCAATGATCACACGCACGGCACAGCGGACACACCAGGAACCGCGGTGTTGGCCGTCGAATGGCGCTAGCTGCGCAGCATTTGTGCACCGCCGCCGTCAGTGTCAGCCAGTTTGCCGTGGCATACGGAGCTCCATCGCAGTCTTTAACACTGGTAGCATGCCGCGACAGCGTGGACGTGAACCGTATGTGCAGTTGACGGACTTTGAGCGAGGGCGTATAGTGGGCATGCGGGAGGCCGGGTGGACGTACCGCCGAATTGCTCAACACGTGGGGCGTGAGGTCTCCACAGTACATAGATGTTGTCGCCAGTGGTCGGCGGAAGGTGCTCGTGCCCATCGACCTGGGACCGGACCGCAGCGACGCACGGATGCACGCCAAGACCGTAGGATCCTACGCAGTGCCGTAGGGGGCCGCACCGCCACTTCCCAGCAAATTAGGGACACTGTTGCTCCTGGGGTATCGGCGAGGACCATTCGTAACCGTCTCCATGAAGCTGGGCTACGGTCCCGCACACCGTTAGGCCGTCTTCCGCTCACGCCCCAACATCGTGCAGCCCGCCTCCAGTGGTGTCGCGACAGGCGTGAATGGAGGGACGAATGGAGACGTGTCGTCTTCAGCGATGAGAGTCGCTTCTGCCTTGGTGCCAATGATGGTCGTATGCGTATTTGGCGCCGTGCAGGTGAGCGCCACAATCAGGACTGCATACGACCGAGGCACACAGGGCCAACACCCGGCATCATGGTGTGGGGAGCGATCTCCTACACTGGCCGTACACCACTGGTGATCGTCGAGGGGACACTGAATAGTGCACGGTACATCCAAACCGTCATCGAACCCATCGTTCTACCATTCCTAGACCGGCAAGGGAACTTGCTGTTCCAACAGGACAATGCACGTCCGCATGTATCCCGTGCCACCCAACGTGCTCTAGAAGGTGTAAGTCAACTACCCTGGCCAGCAAGATCTCCGGATCTGTCCCCCATTGAGCATGTTTGGGACTGGATGAAGCGTCGTCTCACGCGGTCTGCACGTCCAGTACGAACGCTGGTCCAACTGAGGCGCCAGGTGGAAATGGCATGGCAAGCCGTTCCACAGGACTACATCCAGCATCTCTACGATCGTCTCCATGGGAGAATAGCAGCCTGCATTGCTGCGAAAGGTGGATATACACTGTACTAGTGCCGACATTGTGCATGCTCTGTTGCCTGTGTCTATGTGCCTGTGGTTCTGTCAGTGTGATCATGTGATGTATCTGACCCCAGGAATGTGTCAATAAAGTTTCCCCTTCCTGGGACAATGAATTCACGGTGTTCTAATTTCATTTTCCAGGAGTGTATATAGTTGCTACTGTCTTTGTTAACTATCCATGATAAATATTAACTGTATTCATGTTTAAACTTCAAATGATGTGAGGATAAGTTTTTCGTTGGACGAAGATTCGAACCCCCCTCCTAATCAAATTGAGGTCAGGTATAATTTAATGGACGAATTGTGATGGGAGCCATGACAGCTACGAAGAATTTGAATATCCGACAGAGAAAGCCGTATCGTTAGATGTGTGTCCTTCTCACCTCCAGTAAGCACACGGCGTGTTTCTTCAAACAACTGACTAGTAGTCTTGTACGAACAGAATTTAACACTATTTAGCAGGACGCAGTTACCGAAAGAATGGATCAGTACTAGACACAACGTGAGTTGCGAAATCCCTGAAGTAAGGAAGCAAGCGTAGCGAGTTTCAGCATACTGCACAAATAACAGCTTTGTTGGTGTGGTCATTATCCGCAACAGTATATAAATATTCGTTTAATAATCTGAAATGACTTTTCCTTACTATATTACAGCTTTTTTACGAGTGCATTCTGAAAAGCACTGCTCTGAATTTCTTATTATGTTATCAATATCGGTTGAGATATTACCTGTTATACATACACTGAGGTGAAAAAAGTCGTGGGATAGCGATATAGACATATACCGGTGGGGTAGTATCGCGTAGACTGGGTATAAGAGGGCAGTGCATTGGCAGAGCCGTCATTTGTAGTCAGGCGATTCATGTAAAAAGGTTTCCAACGTAATTAGGGCCGCACGATGGGAATTAACAGACTCTGAACGCGGATAATTCAATATCCCGAGATCCACAGTGTCGAGTGGGTCGAGAATACCGGATTTTGCACCACGGACAACGCAGTGGCCGACGGCCTTCACTCAATGACGAAGAGCAGCGGCGTTTTGGTGGAGTTGCCAGTGCTAGCAGACAAGCGATACTGTGTGGAATAACAGCAGAAATCGATGTGGGACGTATGACGGACGTATCCGATAGGACAATGCGGCGAGATCTGGCTTTAATGGGCTGTGGCAGCAGACGACCGACGCGAGTGCCTTTGCTAACAGCACGATATCACCTTCAGCGCGTCTCCTGGGCTCGTGACCATATCGGTTGGACAATAGACGACTGGCAAACCGTGGCCGTGAGTCCTGATTTCAATTGGTGAGAGCTGATGGTAGGTTTCGAGTGAGGCGCGGACACCACGAAGGCACGGACCCAAGTCATCAACAAGTCACTGTGCAAGCTGGTGATGGCTCCATAGTAGTGTGGGCTGTGTTTACATGGAATGGTCTGTACCGATCATTGACTGCAAATGGTTATGTATGGCTGCTTCGAGACCATTTGCAGCCATTCATGTTCCCAAAAGACAATAAAACTTTTATGAATGGCAAGACGCCATGTCATCGGGCCCCCATTGTTCTCAGTTGGTTTGAAGAACATTCTGGACAGCTCGAGCGAATGATTTGGCCACCAAGATCTCCCGACATGAATCCCATCGAATATTTATGGGATATAATGGAGAGGTTAGTTCGAGCACAAAATCCTGCACCGGCAACAGTTTCGCAATTACGAACGACTATAGAGGCACCGTGGCTCATCAAAATTGCAGGGTCTCACAACGATTTGTTAAGTCCCTACCACGTCGAGGTGCTGCAGTACGCCAGGCAAAAGAGTGTTCGACACGATATTAGGAGGAATCACACGACCTTTGTCACCTCAGTGTATTACTGGTCGACTTCTGCGCTTCTACACTCCTGGATATTGAAATAAGAATACCGTGAATTCATTGTCCCAGGAAGGGGAAACTTTATTGACACGTTCCTGGGGTCAGATACATCACATGATCACACTGACAGAACCACAGGCACATAGACACAGGCAACAGAGCATGCACAATGTCGGCACTAGTACAGTGTATATCCACCTTTCGCAGCAATGCAGGCTGCTATTCTCCCATGGAGACGATCGTAGAGATGCTGGATGTAGTCCTGTGGAACGGCTTGCCATGCCATTTCCACCTGGCGCCTCAGTTGGACCAGCGTTCGTGCTGGACGTGCAGACCGCGTGAGACGACGCTTCATCCAGTCCCAAACATGCTCAATGGGGGACAGATCCGGAGATCTTGCTGGCCAGGGTAGTTGACTTACACCTTCTAGAGCACGTTGGGTGGCACGGGATACATGCGGACGTGCATTGTCCTGTTGGAACAGAAAGTTCCCTTGCCGGTCTAGGAATGGTAGAACGATGGGTTCGATGACGGTTTGGATGTACCGTGCACTATTCAGTGTCCCCTCGACGATCACCAGTGGTGTACGGCCAGTGTAGGAGATCGCTCTCCACACCATGATGCCGGGTGTTGGCCTGTGTGCCTCGGTCGTATGCAGTCCTGATTGTGGCGCTCACCTGCACGGCGCCAAACACGCATACGACCATCATTGGCACCAAGGCAGAAGCGACTCTCATCGCTGAAGACGACACGTCTCCATTCGTCCCTCCATTCACGCCTGTCGCGACACCACTGGAGGCGGGCTGCACGATGTTGGGGCGTGAGCGGAAGACGGCCTAACGGTGTGCGGGACCGTAGCCCAGCTTCATGGAGACGGTTGCGAATGGTCCTCGCCGATACCCCAGGAGCAACAGTGTCCCTAATTTGCTGGGAAGTGGCGGTGCGGTCCCCTACGGCACTGCGTAGGATCCTACGGTCTTGGCGTGCATCCGTGCGTCGCTGCGGTCCGGTCCCAGGTCGACGGGCACGTGCACCTTCCGCCGACCACTGGCGACAACATCGATGTACTGTGGAGACCTCACGCCCCACGTGTTGAGCAATTCGGCGGTACGTCCACCCGGCCTCCCGCATGCCCACTATACGCCCTCGCTCAAAGTCCGTCAACTGCACATACGGTTCACGTCCACGCTGTCGCGGCATGCTACCAGTGTTAAAGACTGCGATGGAGCTCCGTATGCCACGGCAAACTGGCTGACACTGACGGCGGCGGTGCACAAATGCTGCGCAGCTAGCGCCATTCGACGGCCAACACCGCGGTTCCTGGTGTGTCCGCTGTGCCGTGCGTGTGATCATTGCTTGTACAGCCCTCTCGCAGTGTCCGGAGCAAGTATGGTGGGTCTGACACACCGGTGTCAATGTGTTCTTTTTTCCATTTCCAGGAGTGTATAACGCAAGTTGTAATCATCTGCCGCTGGACGGCTTCGTATTGTATCGCTTAACGTGGCGGTTTGTAAAGTAACTATGTTGTTTCTTGAGAAAAATCGTGCTGTAATCGATTTTCTATCCGTAGAAAACGTGCCTCCAATTGAAATCCATAGAAGCATGAAAACCGCGTACTGTGATGATTGTATCGACATCAGTAATGTTCGACACTGGGTTCGGTGGTGCTAACATCAGCATATGTAACAGAGCTTGGACTGGATGACCGCTCACGGCAACCTGTTACACTCGTCGGAATCGGGTTGATGTATTCACCAAAGAAAATCATCGGATAACACAGAAACAGCTCTCAGGTAAGTGTGTCAGATCACGGGAGCTTATACGGGCCGTCATAGCAGAACCGTTGTACAGAAAACGGTGTGCACGGTGGGTGCCTCGAACGCTCACTCCTGACACCTGAGGAGATTGGACATCTACTAACAATTTCTTTTGCGTTTTGAGAGTGAGTATGATGGGTTTGTTGCGCGGAGTGGTCGCGCGGTTAGAGGCTCCATGTCATCCATTGCGCGGTCCCCCCCGGCTCAGGTTCGAGTCCTCCCTCGGGCATGGGTATGTGTTTTGTTATTTTCATAAGTTAGTTTGTGTTGTTCTTTCCATAACTTAGTTTAAATAGTGTGTTTGTCTAGGGACCGATGACCTCAGCAGTTTGGTACCTTAGGAATTCACACACATTTCAACATTTTATGAGTATGTTAGCAATATTGTGACAAGTGATGAAAGCTGAGTTCACCATTTTCACCCTAAAAGCCAACGAGCACCTGTTTCCAAAAGTTAAAGCAGAACTTTGATAATGATAAAGAAGTGCAAGCAGCGATGATGTCGTGTCTCCGTTGAGAAAGTCAAACATTATGCAGTGACGGTTCCAAAAAACTGGTCTCTCGTTGGGAGAAAACATTTCACTTGTTTTAGAGCGATTCCGACTCAATTTCTGGGAAACTGTGGAGCACAAAATGGAAACCAAACATCTTCGCTATGGTCCTAATGCAAACTGATAGTGTGTGTGTGCATACCGTTACATTATCAAATAATGTGTGTGTGTGATGTGTGCGCTGACTGGAGAGAGAAATGAATGAACAGTGTAGCATTGGACTTTCAGATTATGTAATAACTTGTTTGCTAAGCAATATTGTGTGCTAGGAACGAATGGAATCGAGTGGGACTTTTTTAAACAGGTTGGCTTTGTATTCCGAAGGATTTAGCTTATAATCGTCTTCTGGTCTTACAGATTTATGTTCTCTGTGGTTTCCCTAAATTACTTCAGACAAATACTAGAATGGATCCCATTATACAGCCATGGTCGACCACCGGTGCACATCCTTGTCAGACTACACCTGTCATTACTTGAATGCATAGAAGTACGCATTATGTTATTTTTCTTGTTCTTAAATTGCAGTACCATGACATGTTCAACAACCATGTAAAAGTGACTCGCGGATGAGTAGAACTACTACTATTACTAAAAAATAAAAAAATAAAACATCCCGGTCCCAGTGGACACACCATCATATGCACTGTATTTCAGTTCGCTGAGTTATCATTCTCTTCGCTAGCTGGTAATGTACTGAAGAATATGATTCTTGAGTTTCTCCCGGCGTATTTGATAATCAAAATATCCACGGGTATGCTGCCCGTCTATAGTGTCCAACGGGCACAATATTTCGGCGATCATACATGTCGCCATCATCAGGTGAACTGACGGACTGCGTACGGATCTCCGTGCCGGCACGTTCACAGGAGCTCAGTCCGTCAGTTCACCTGATGATGGCGACATGTATGATCGCCGAAATATTGTGCCCGTTGGACACTATAGACCGGCAGCACACCCGTGGATATTTTGATTACTGAAGAATAATTACATGTGGTGAAATGCATTGTCAGGTTAAATATCTTCACGTCAAAACGATGTAAGCCTGGTATGAACCACTTCTGCCTTAGCGGGAGAAGAGTTCTATTTATCTGAGTGCAATGATTCAGGAATTTATTGACTGTCCTACTTGGAGATCAAATGAATCAGGTATGGCAATCGGATTTAGCGCATCCAAGTAAAATCACAAAATTAAGCGTTGAAATTAGTCAGGGCTAATCCATTTCATTTCAATTTCTGAATGATTAACTGATGTTTTAAACACGACATTTTTCCAGCGTGTATCACGACTTTATACCAATTTGAACATTACAACAAACGGCATTAATTTTCTGTAGCAATAACTGTTAACATAGCTACGCCAAATTCAAACTAAGATATTGTGTAAAACAAGGAAAAGTAAATAAAAAATAAAAAGAACCCACAATTAAAAGACAAACTGGCAAATGCATGACGAGTCAGCGTTGGCCAGCACGAACATTGTTAAAATGTTCGTGCAGGAAAAAATTCGAATTTCGTCGGTGACGCAAACTAGTGTTGGTCACATGATTACTGAAATGGAAGGCTTGAACTGTCAGTGGGCGTCAGATGACGCTGGAAATCATGTCAAGCTACAAGTGGCTCAGCACAAACAGAAGCACAGAGCTTTGTGAGTATTTTTCAAAACACAGGTCATTACATCCGATGCCATCAGCTCTATGCTTAATTAATGCACTGATGGCCACAAATCTCAGTTGCGAGTGGTAATGGCAATCCATTCTGAATTAATGTTTTTAAATACGCTTTACTGGACTAGTTCATTAAGTACCACGTGCATATCTAATGAATTAGTATGGTGCGATTGAAAATGTTTTCAGGACTTCTTTTAGCCTTGTTTCAAAGGTCGCTGTTGTCGGGGAATGTTCAAAAGTGAGTGGACATAGATCATGGCGACTATGTTGCTGTAGTTCGTGATTTCATTTACATTAAGATAATTTCATTATCCTTTTTTGTAAATACATATCAAACACATATATGACGATTTAGATGTTTACTGCATATTTGAAGCTATTAAACCTTATAGAAAAAAATCTTTCTTATCAAAACAGATTACCTTCTTATGTCTCTCAACCGCAAAAGGTTTCGCAGTCTTAACCAGTTTATCGCAAAATTAAAAAAAAATAAATAAATAGAAAATACTGAGGAAACTAGGAATGTGTCAATATCAGCCTTCGTGTCTAGCTTTAACAAATAGTGTGGAACGAAAACATTCTTATGTCGTCTGTACTCTCTTCGAAAGAAATATCTTGCAAGACACATCCTTGAATATTAGTTCTCTGTTGATCGTCAGAGAATTGCAGTGAACAAAGAAATCCAGGATTTGAATGTAGATGTGTGCAATTCTCGACGTCAGATATCACCTTACGGAGCAAACTCCGATTGGCATTCTCCGAGTTTCAACATCTACACCTATACTCCGCAAGCCGTCTTACAGCGTGTAGCGGAGAGTACTTCTGGTACCATTTCTTACCCTACCATTTCTTACCCTACCACCTTGTTTGTTCCATAAAGGCATGGGAAGAACGATTACCGGTAAATCTTGGTACGTCGGAATGACATTTAATTTCTCTGATTTTCTAGTCGTGATCATTTTGCGAAACGTTTGTGTGAGGAAGGAACATGTCCTCTGAATCTTCTTGTGACGTACGCTCCAGAGATTTCAACTTTGCAACGCTGCTTCGGTAGTTCCTGCCACTAAAACTTGTTAAGTATCCCCGTAACGATATTGCACCGAGATAACGATCCTGTGACGAAACACATCTCTCTTCGTTAGACCTTCTCCATCTCTTCCACTAAATCTACTCGATAAGGGCCGTAGAATGATGAGAAATAATCAGGAATCGGTGCATTCTTTCGTATACCACACAATGAAACTTGCATTTAACGGCTCTGTCATTGTGTAGGCGATTGGAGACGGGGTGATTTTTCGGCAGGGTAAGGATGGCAAAGAAATTCGGGGGGGGGGGGGGGGTAGCTTTGTTGAAGGGACTGTTCCAGAATTGACGTGAACTTATTTACGGTCACGTCAAAAATTTCAAATCTGGAAAGCTGGGTAAGGGTATTGGTTGCCCCATGTCGAATGTGAGTGTATCAGTGGTCCATCCCGCATGGGACACTGCGTCTCGCAAGTCGAGCAGATATTCGGCTTTTTAGAGGTCATCCTTCTGATGTTTAACAAGCACCACTAGACTCTGTTGGTGCAGTTAACACCTTTTGGATGTAACAAAGATGACAGTAACTGGAACCCTTCCAAGTACAGGGTGCAACGACAGCACAGTCTGAATAAATGCTGGCGGTCCAGAACTATCTCATTGCTGTAAGGTTCAAAAGACCTCATAGGTAAGCATGTTTTTAAGAACGTCGCTTAAATATTCAGTTGGTCACAGCTTTTGCCCATTCGTTCCATGCGCAGAATACAGATTTATGCATGCGTGTTTACCCCCTGATTAATGTGAGGTTAGTACCTCTTGGTGTGGCTGAATACGCTTTTCTCCGATAATCTTCTGGTAACACCCGTGAACTATGGCGAGCTACAGTACAGCCACAGTGTTTTCAGTGGCTCGTGGTGTCCGTACAATAGGGAGTCGCCACTGCCACTATGTCGAAAACAGAAGTTATATTATGTCCAAAAAGTAGACGTAATTCGGTTGCTGAGTACTTAAATGAGACTGCAGCAATGTAGGAGGCATTTTTCAGAGTTATCTGTATTATTGTCAACAATGATCCGAGTGCAAAAAGAAAAAGAGTGGGTTCTGTTGAAGATAAGAGACTAGAAACACTGGTTTGGTGATCTTTGCACAGAAGATGTTATTTGTAAATAACCTCCTCCATTCTGAATGCGTCTCACGACACTTCTTTAGAGTGCTGAAACGGGATCCAGTTAGTCTCTCTAGGATATAGAGAGAGCCATTTGGAAAATGAGTACTGCTTTTGCTTTCAAAGGCCACCGTCAAACGACCTGCAAAATTGCAGATCAGAATCCTTAATGTCGATTTGCTGCTGATATCTTGAGCATATCGTAAGGTCAGATGTAATAAATTTTCTTATATCCACAGACCAACATAGATTTACAAGGCATCACTCATCTGAAACTGAACTTTCCGCTTTCTCGCATGATATGCTGCGAACCACGGATAAAGGACAAAAGATGCAAATTCCAAATTCCTACATTTCCGGAAAGTATAAGACATATTGCCCCACTGCAAACTGTTAACGAAGGTCTGAGCTTACAGTATAGGTTCACATATCTGAGCGGCTCTAAGACTCTTTAAGCACGGTGTCCTGGACGGAATACCACCATCTGGGACAAAGGTATCCTCAGGAGTTCCCTTGGGGAACTGTAATAAGACCATTCTTGTTCTCTGCATACACAAACAATGTGACGGATAGGGCGAGCATCTGATGACACCATAGCGTATGGGAAAGTGATGTCTCTAATTGCAGGAGTATACAAAATGACGTCTAGAATTTCTGTTTCTAATAATAGCTTGATATGAACGTGAGAAAATGTAAATTAACAAAGGTAAGAAGGATAAATAATCCTGTAGTATGCAAACACCGTATCATTGGTGTGCTACTTGACTCTATCATGTCTGCTGAATATCTAGGTGTGATGTTGCAAAGCAAAATGAAACCGAACTAGCACGTACGGTCGGTACTAGGGAAGTAGAATAGTTGAGTACAGTTTATTGAGACAATTCTAGGAAAGCAGATCGCGTACAGAAATCTTGTGGGACCCATTCTTGAGTACCGCTCGAGAGTTTGGGTTCTCCAACAGGTCCTTTAGGAAGACATCGGATCATTTCAGAGACGTGCTGTTCGATTTGTTACCGGTAGGTTCGACCAACACGCAAGATTTACAGGACTGCTCCATGAACTCAAATGGAAATCTCTGGAAGGAACAAGACGTAATTTTAGCGGACCACAATTGAGAAAGGTTAGAAATCTGGCATTTGCGACAGGCTACAGAACGACCCTACTGCTGCCAACACATACTACTGTTTGTAAAAAGTAAAACACTCAGAACAACGGTTTACAACACGCCAGGATAAGAGGACGTGCGGAGTAGCGGAACCATGATAAGGGATTTAAATGGTAGTGAGGTGCCGTATACGTAGGCCCAAAAGCGCCCTCTTTTGTGTGACAGGATAGGTCATTGTTACGCGATGCTCAGTCAGTGCTGAGCCATCATACCCAGTGGAAACTTGTAACCAAGTGCGGCTATACCTCGCCGACATCACATGGTGGAATATTGGTATGTTGTAATAGGATGACCGGAGCGGGTGACGTGGTCGGGGTTGTAGGGCGTGGCTGGGTAGAAGAAGGTGGTTGTTTTTACCAATCTTCCTCTTTATTTTGGTTCTTCCAATACATTTTCCGGTAGCTCAGCCCCACCGCTCGTGTCGTGGTGGAGACATGCTGATGTACGCAGCCTAGCGAATGCGACGCCGCGCTCGGTCAGCGGCTGCGCAGGCGGTAGGAGGTTAGCGGCACGAGGCGCGGCCCAGCTCGCAGACGCGGCGGCTCATGACGACGCTGGGAGTCGCCGGTGTAGCAGCGGGCAACGCCCCCCGCCGACCGGTACTCGGGAACAGCGTCACTGATGACGACGAGGTGACAGCGACCGAACGCCCAGTCGGTCGAACCGAGTGCCGACGCCCACCTCTGATGCCCTTAAATAGTGCAGACCGCTGCTGAATCCGCCGGTTACGCGGCGGCGTGTTTATTAGAAGGTTCTCGATGAGTTGGTTAACGCAACCGCGCCACACGCGGCCCGCGCCTGTGTAATTCCTCTAATGCTGCGTTCTGATGGCTGCTGCGCACGTACACACACACCGATGATCGTTGCAAAACTGTGTCACCTGCATAACGCGCTGGCTGGCCTTCGTCCGCCGTTTGCCGTGAGGCTGGCGCATCGCGCACTGAAACACACTAAATCACAATTTCGCACCGTATTTCGTAAACATAACCCCTTGTCCTTTACAATGTGAGTGAGTTCAACTGGGGCAGAATGATTGGTCTCCGGGAGGCTGGTCTATCGTTCTCTGACACTGCAGTTCGTACAGGGCACGCTGCTTCAGCAGAGAGATGTGGAACCAGTGGGGTGGAGGAGTCCGTATACAGCTCCTACAGCTTACTGACCACAGCGCGAGATGTCCGCTATCTTGTCCGCTTGGCCTTAGCGGACAGAACAGCTCCATCCACAGTGTGGCATGACGTTGGAGCACTGCAACAGGTGTGGACATATCGATGTCTAAGGTATGATGCCATCTCGTGTGGGCTGGACTGGTGACATGTATGTCATTGCGTCGGCTTCCACTGACCAGAGCCCACAGCACTGCAGACTGCAATGGGCCAATAAAGCCGACACTGGCATGCTGAGTGGCAAAATGTAGTGTTTCCGGATGAGTCTCGCAATGATGGAGACACAGGCGTTCGACGCCGCCGTTTTATACGCAATTGGGCAGTGTGTACTGTTGAGTGTGACGCTTTGGGGCGCCGTAGCCTGAAACATGCAATCTCATCTCTTACATGTTGAGGACAATCTAAACAGCTACTGCCACATGAGTGATGTCTTACAACCCGAGGTACTACCCCTTCTGCAGGCGGTTCCACGTGCAATACTTCAACATGACAACGCCCAGCTGTAAGTGGTGAGGAATGTGCCAGTCTTCTTCGAAGATCGACGGGCACCATTGATTGATGACTTGCCCATTCACCTGACATACTTCCTGTCGAACATGACTGGGATATGGTAGTCGGCAACTTTTTCGTTCAGTATGCACATGCAAACCATATATGGCATTATATTCAGGCGCTCTTTGATTCCAAACCATGATGTCTAGCAGTTCTGATTGCAGCACGTGGTGGGGCAATTCCGTTCTGCATATCCACAGTCACAGTGCATGTACCCGTCTGTAATGCTAATTAATTGTGTAATGTCATGTCCATAATCAGTGGAATAAATTTCATCATGATCACAGCTCTTGGTCTTGGCGCTTCTTTTTTTCCACACAGTAGTATATGTACATCTCGCGTAAGAATCACGAGGACAAGAGAGAGGAAATCAGGGCTCCCATGGGCATGTGATGTAGATGTAGGCGTGCAGACATTCGTTTTACCCCTTGTAAGTAGGCTGTTCAGGTTTTTATGTTGGTAACGTCACGTAGCGCTCTGTATGAAAATCACTGGCTGTGCTGTGTGCAGTCTGTGGCTGGTTTGCATTGTTGTTTGCTATTGTAGTGTTGGACAGCTGGATGTCAACAGCGCGTAGCGTTGCTCAGTTGGAGGCGAGCCGCCAGCAGTGCTGGATGTGGGGCGTGAGATGGCGGAGTTTTGAGAGCGGATGATCTGCACAGAGACAGTAAATTTGTAAGACGGGATGTCATGAACTGATATATATATATATATATATATATATATATATATATATATATATATATATAATGACTTTTGAACACTATTAACGTAAATACACAGTTTGTTCTCTATCAAAATCTTTCATTTGCCAACTATGCCTATCAGTAGTTACAGCCTTCAGTAGTTTGAATCTTTTATTTGGCTGGCAGTAGTGGCGCTCGCTGTATTGCAGTAGTTCGAGTAACGAAGATTTTTGTGAGGTAAGAATTCATGAAAGGTATATGTTATTGTTAGTCAGGGCCATTCTTTTGTAGGGATTACTGAAAGTCAGATTGCGTTGCGCTAAAAATATTGTGTGTCACTGACGTTTCACGCTGCTTCAGTTGAGAGTGGAACAGGAAAGGGAATGACTAACAGTCGTACATGATACACTCCGCCATGCACTGTATTGGCCTGTGGAGTATGTATATAGATGCAGATCAACTATAATGTGCCGTATGTGTTTTTAAGTTTTGTAGCTTGGAGAGATCTCATGGTAAACTAGTGATCTTAATCTGTATATCTGGCTGAAAATAGGCAATAATGTGACAGTAATCCCTTAATCACTGATTTATATTATTCTTTTAACACATCTACTGATGATGGTGTTGTAGCCCATAAATGCAGTGGTCACTCTGAGGTTCATTAAAGTAGGAGGAATTTCTGCCCTGAAAACACGTAAGACAATTTCTTTAACCTAACGCAACGGAAACAGGCAGAACAGTATGGGCTTATCGAGACAGACGCAATGTTTAGCCATACCTCATATATTTCTAACTCTGCTACCTGATGCATCTGGAAATGACCTGGAGTAGGGGGAGGGGGGCGGAGGCTCGAAGTAAAAGATTAGATCCAAACCTTTGCGTTTAGTAACAGTTACTTTCACATGAAGGAAATCTGTGTTGCATACCAAGCAATGTTCTTAAATGCTACTTTACCTTACGAAATTAAGGCTTGACAGTAACTTAGGAGACAAAATGATCATCATAGGGAGTGCCTCTGTACTAACACGGGAGATGTTTTCATAAGATGGTGCGTGATCCAACACGCTGCAACAGAGATAAGTGTTGCCGAGGGCAAACAACAAGAGAGGAAGTTGTTATTACTCATTCGCAGAGATTTTCGGGGCTGATAAACTCACAATTTCACTAATAAATTTGCACGGGACAAGAGCGGAGCGAGAGGAAAATGGATATGAATTAATGAATTACAGTGACTGAAGGAAGAGAACGACAATACTAGTCAGCCTAAAACAGGGCAGTGTAAAGAATTTAGCTTACGGCACACATGCAAAGATTTCAGCTATTGTTAAAGATTTTGGTACAAAGAACTGTGACTACCAACAAGCTCTGAACACCATCTAATGTACTCCAGCAAGCATTTGCATTGCGTCTCATCATGATTGCCTCGTGCTGCAGCTGCACAGCGTGTTCACACCTGCCCACATCATCTCCAGCACGTCCAGATCGTTGTTCATCCCGTCTTCAACTGCCCACCGTTTACTCATAACACCACCAAGTGGACCAGTCATGGGTCGCACTGCAGCAGCCCTATCGGCTCGCATCAAAAAGCGCGCCCTGCGGATCTCTTTAACTGACAGATTTTCTAGAAAGAACTCCAAGCTTCTACGTCAAATTAAGCAACAATTGGAGACACTCACCCGCGAATTCGGCGAGAAACGACGGTTACACCTACTCGCTCCAAGTCACGTACACCTAGAGAGAGAGGGATGGTGTCTTCTGCCACAAATCGCCTTGTTCTTCTACTGTACGCCACCTCCGCCTCTCCGCTGCTACGTGGTAATGGTAACTAAACGAAAACAGCAAGCCAGGACACTGCACAATGTAAGGTGCTAGCTGTGATTTTAATGTTTGGTAGCGTGGAGTATTCTGATCGTAAACTAGGTAAAAATATGACAGTAATCCCTTAATCACTGGTTCATATCGTTCTTTTAAGAAATCCACTGATGATGGTGTCGTACCTGTAAGTGCAATGGCCATACTGTGGTTAGTTTAAGTAGGAGGAATTTCTGTCCTGAAAACAAAAAAAACAATTTCTTTAACCGAACGCCTTGTGAAGAGCAAGAAAATTTTTAGCCGTACCACATATACACTACCGGCCATTAAAATTGCTACACCACGAAGATGACGTGCTACAGACGCGACATTTGACCGACAGGAAGAAGATGCTGTGATATGTAAATGATTAGCTTTTCAGTGCATTCACACAAGGTTGGCGCCGTTGGCGACACCTACAACGTGCTAACATGAGGAAAGTTTCAAACCGCTTTCTCATACACAAACAGCAGTTGACCGGCGTTGCCTGGTGAAACGTTGTTGTGATGCCTCGTGTAAGGAGGAGAAATGCGTGCCATCACGTTTCCGATCGTGATAAAGGTCGGATTGTAGCCTATCGCGATTGCGGTTTATCGTATCGCAACATTGCTGCTCGCGTTGGTCGAGATCCAATGACTGTTAGCAGAATATGGAATCTATGGGTTCAGGAGGGTATACGGAACGCCGTGCAGAATCTCGATGGCCTCGTATCACTAGCAGTCGAGATGAAAGGCATCTTATCCGCATGGCTGTAACGGATCGTGCAGCCACGTCTCGATCCCTGAGTCAAAAGATGGGGACGTTTGCAAGACAACCATTTCACGAACAGTTCGACTACGTTTGCAGCAGCATGGACTATCAGCTCGGAGACCATAGCTGCGGTTACCCTTGACGCTGTATCACGGACAGGATGAATGCAGGTTCTGTTTGCAGCATCATGATGGTCGCCTCCGTGTTGCTGACATCGCGGTGATCGCACATTGGAAGCGTGTATTCGTCATCGCCATACTGGCGTATCATCCGGCGTGATAGTATGGGGTGCCATTGGTTACACGTCTCGGTCACTTCCCGTTCGCATTGACGGCACTTTGAACAGTGGACGTTACATTTCAGATGTGTTAGGACCCGTGGCTCTACCCTTCATTCGATCCCTGCGAAACCCTACATTTCAGCAGGATAATGCACGACCGCATGTTGCAGTTCCTGTACTGGCCTTTCTGGTTACAGAAAATGTTCGACTGCTGGCCAGGCCTGCACATTCTCCTGGTATCTCATCAATTGAAAACATCTGCTCAATGGTGGCCGAGCAACTGGCTCGTCACCATACGCCAGTCACTACTCTTGATCAACTGTAGTATCGCGTTGAAACTGCCTGGGCAGCTGTACCTATACACGCCATCCAAGCTCTGTTTGACTCAATGTCCAGGCGTATCAAGGCCGTTATTACGGCCAGAGGTGATTGTTATGGGTACTGATTTCTCAGGATCTCTGCACCCTAAGTGCGTGAACATGTAATCACATGGCAGTTCTAGTATAATATATTTGTCCAATGAATACCAGTTTATCATCTGCACTTCTTCTTGGTGTAGAAAGTTTAATGGCCAGTAGTGTATTTTTTAATCTATTGCGTGACGGATTGGAAAATGTCCCGGGGGCCTCGAAGTAGAAGATTGAATTCTGAGCTTTGGATTAATTAACAGTTATTTTGACATGAACGAAATTTGAATTTCATAAGAAGCAATGTTCTTAAATGCTACTGTCCCTTACGAAATGAAGACCTGACCATAACATAGCAGACAAAGTGATCAGCAGTGGGGGCGGGTGCCTCTGTGGGACCAATGAAAAGGATTTTATAAAACTGTGCATGATTCAACATGCTGCAAAGAACAAGAGGGATATTCGATATTATACATTCACAGAGATTTACATGGCTGATAGACTTACAGTTTCTAACTCTATTGCCTGATGCATCTAAAAATGACCTGGGGAAGGGGGCTCGAAGTAAAAGATTGGATTCAAAGCTTTGGATTTATTAACAGTTACTTTCACATGAAGGAAATTTGAGTAACGTACCAAGCAATGTTCTTAAATGCTACTTTACCTTACGAAATTAAGTCTTGACAGTAACTTAGGAGACAGGAACAGATCGAGGGAGAATTGGATATGAATTGCAGTTATTGAAGGAAGAGAACGAACATACTGGTCAACCTAAAAGAGGACGGTTTAATGAATACAGCTTACGATACACGTAGCAAAGACTTCAGGAATCGGGAAAGATTTTGGTACAAAGAACTGTGACTGCAACCAGGCTCTGATCGTGACCTAACAAGCGGTATTCAGAAAGCAGTTGCACTGCGTTTCACCATCATTGGTCCATGGTATAGCTGCACAGTGTGACCCCACTGGCCGTAAGCATCTCCAACGCGGCCAGACTGTAGCTCGTCCTGTCTTCAGCTGCTCCCAGTTCGCTCCTCTGTACTCTCAAGAGGGCGCACTTTTTTTTGCGCACATTCCCTTCAATCACGGGCCTAGCTTCTGGACGCAACACGACATCCAATCGGCTCGCGTCAATAATCGCGCCCTACGAATCCCTTGTTTGCCCGTTTTAAGAGACTGATTTTTTCTAAAGGCCTTGGAGCTTCTACCGCCAACCTGCAGCAAGCAATGGAAACAACCGCACACGAATTCGGCGGGGAAGATCGTTCCATCTACACGCCCCAAGTCACATACGCCAAGACAGAGAGGCCTGGAGTCCTCTGCCATCATTTCTCGTCTTGTTCTTCGTTTCTCCCCCCTGCTGTTATCCTGTGCGTTCCAAAGGTTCAGCCCTAAGTTCCTAAGCTCAGAGAGAGTAGTAAATTAGCCTTAGCTCATAGCCAAACTAACAGGATGGACCTCATGCAAGACAGGGAGTGTTCATGAAATAGCAGCTTCTGATCACAAACGGAAAGTTAGGACTAAATAATACACATACCCCACAGATCATTTCCTACGGGCAGTGGTCTGAGTAGAATATGATAAAGATGGCTTTCAAAAATGATAAAATCAGTGCCTATTTGATAGTATACAGGGTGATCCATTGATAGTGACCGGGGCAAATATCTCACGAAATAAGCGTGAAATGAAACAACTACAACGAACGAAACTCGTCTAGCTTGAAGGGGGAGAACCAGATGGCGCTATGGTTGGCCCACTAGATGGTGCTGCCATAGGTTAAACGGATATCAACTGCGTTTTTTAAAAAATAGAAATCCCCATTTTTAATTACATATTCGTGTAGTACGTAAAGAAATATGAATGTTTTAGTCGGATCACTTTTTTCGCTTTGTGATGGATGGCGCTGTAATAGTCACTAACGTATAAGTACGTGGTATCACGTAACATTCCGCCAGTGCGGACGGTATTTGCTTCGTGATACATTACCCGTGTTAAAATGGACCCTTTACCAATTGGGAAAAGGTCGATATCGTGTTGATGTATGGCTATTGTGATCAAAATACCCAACGGGCGTGTGCTATGTATGCTGCTCGGTATCCTGGACGACATCATCCAAGTGTCCCGACCGTTCGCCGGTTAGTTACGTTATTTAAGGAAATAGGAAGTGTTGAGCGACATGTGAAACGTCAACCACGACCTGCAACAAATGATGATGCCCAAGTAGGTGTTTTAGCTGCTGTCGCAGCTAATCCGCACATCAGTAGCAGACAAATTGCGCGAGAATCGGGAATCTCAAAAACGTTGTTGTTGAGAATGCTACATCAACATCGAATGCACCCGTACCATATTTCTATGCACCAGGAATTGCACAGCGACGATTTTGAACGTCGTGTACAGTTCTGCCACTGGGCACAAGAGAAATTACGGGACGATGACAGATTTTTTGCACGCGTTCTATTTAGCGACGAAGCGTCATTCACCAACACCGATAACGTAAACCGGCATAATATGCACTATTGGGCAACAGAAAATCCACAATGGGTCCGAAAAGTGGAACATCAGCGACCTTGGCGGGTTAATGTACGGTGCCGCATTATGGAAAGCAGGATAATTCGACCCCATTTTATCGATGGCAGTCTAAATGGTGCAATGATGCTGATTTCCTACGTAATGTTCTACCGATGTTACTACAAGACGTTTGACTGCAGGACAGAATGGCGATGTACTTCCAACATGATGGATGTCCGGCACATAGCTTGCGTGCGGTTGAAGCGGTACTGAATAGCATAGGTGGATTGGTCGTGGAAGCACTATAACATGGCCCGCACGTTCACCGGATCTGGCGTCCCCGGATTTCTTCTGTGGGGAAAGTTGAAGAATGTTTGCTATCGTGATCCACCGACAACGCCTGACAACATGCGTCAGCGCATTGTCAATGCATGTGCGAACAGTACGGAAGGCGAACTACTCGCTGTTGAGAGGAATGTCGTTACACGTATTGCCAAATGCATTGAGGTTGACGGACATCATTTACAGCATTTGTTGCATTAATGTGGTATTTACAGGTAATCACGCTGTAATTGCAGGCGTTCTCAGAAATGATAAGTTCACAAAGGTACATGTATCACATTGGAACAACCGAAATAAAATGTTCAAACGTTTCTACGTTCTGTATTTTAATTTAAAAAACCTACCTGTTACCAACTGTTCGTCTAAAATTGTGAGCCGTGTGTTTGTAACTATTACAGCGCCATCTATCACAAAGCGAAAAAAGGGGTCCAACTAAATCTTTCATATTTCTTTACGTACTACAAAAATATGTAATTAAAAAATGGTAGTTACTATTTTAAAAAACGCAGTTGATATCAGTTTGACCTATGGCAGCGCCATCTATCGGGCCAACCATAGCGCCATCTGGTTTCCCCCTTCAAGCTAGAGAAGTTTCGTTCTTTGTAGTTTTTTCGTTTGACGCTTATTTCGTGAGATATTTGGCTCGGTTACGATCAATGGACCACCGTGTATACTCTAATGAAAGATGTATTCAAATAATTGGATGTATTTCACAAATCTCGGAAGAGCGGTGTGTAAACCATGAATCCCCCAATCAAACTGCCGTCTGGTAACTTGGCACATAATGAAATTGCGAAACTGTCACTGATCAGCATCGGGCAATTCCATCGGTCTTATGAAGGAGTTATTTAATATCACATTTGAAAACGACGAATTAAAAAATAAATTTTATTCTCGGTTCGGGGACGTGATTGTTGTAGTAAGCTTTACACTGATCCCCAAAACTTCAGATGTACAGTGACAGAGATGTGACACCGTATCCTGAGGGCTGCCAGGTGTACGGAAGAGACAATAGGTGTTCTCGAGCGCCACTCTGCTCTCTGGCAGCAGGCGGAACATTACAGCCGCGTGTATTATTCAGCTCCGCTAAGCGACGGCGCTCGACGCACAATGCAGCCGGCACGCTGGAGACGCGCACACACTCGCCACCAGGTATCTGGGGAGGCTGCCTGTGGCTGGCGCCGCAAGAAACGCGCCGCGTGTGTGGTGTCACCGCCAGACACCACACTTGCTAGGTGGTAGCTTAAATCGGCCGCGGTCCATTTAGTACATGTCGGACCCGCGTGTCGCCACTGTGTGATCGCAGACCTAGCGCCACCACAAGGCAGGTCTCGAGAGACGATATAGCACTCGCCCCAGTTGTACGAGGAGATTTCTAGCGACCATACGGACGAAGCCTTCCTCTCATTTGCCGAGAGCCAGTTAGAATAGCCTTCTGCTAAGTCCATGGCTACGACCTAGCAAGGCGCCATTAGCCTTACCTACTTTGAGAGTTATAGTATAAATGTCTCAAGAAGAATGCTGTAGTCATCAAATAATAAAGTTAAGTATAAAGCAGCTACGTACTTTTCTTGCTACCATTCAATAGTTATCCTGTTCCAGAATTGACGCCCGTCGGCGTGAGTGTGTACGCGTGCCTTTCTATCGGCTACCCGTCACTGTGGACTGGCTGCCTTGTCAGTCCACTTCATTGGCGACGAGTCTACAAAGGATCTTGTGTTTTGCTTTGCCCTAATTTATTTGTGTCATGGCTTCGCCAGATGTACTGTCCGAATTTTATCGCTTGCAGAATCAGCAGACGCAGGCGTTATTGGATGCCCTTGGACAGCTCGTCCAGGGTCAACGTGCGCTGCACACCGATGCGGCCGCCGCCGCTTCACCGCTACCGCAGCCACAACCTGCCGTTGCACCGCCTTTTAGGCACTACGACCCGAACCAAGAGACCTGGCAAGAGTGGTCCCGCCAGTTTGCCTTCCACCTCGCTGCCTACAGAATTCAAGGTAATGAGCGGCAGCCGTTTTTGCTTTCTTGTGTCGGTGTGTCCACCTACCGTGTGATAGTGAAATTGTTTCCCCGACGAGACGTAGCAACTCTGTCCTACGAGGAAATTTTGTCTGCTTTAGATGCCTATTTCAAAGAAACAGTTAATGTGGTTGCCAAACGGTATACGTTTTTTCGTACAAAACGTACGGCCGGTCAAACTAATAGGGAGTGGGTAGCAACATTGCAAGGACTTACTAGGGACTGTGCCTTTGAATGTGACTGTGGTCTTTCTTATTCTGATACAATGGTGCGTGATGCAATTGCACAGAACGTTTCTGATGTTCGCATACGGGAGCAAATTTTGGAACTAGTTAATCCCTCCCTTCAACAAGTGATAGACATATTGGATAGACAGGACACACTTGACTGTGCTCAGGAATCTTTTGAAACTTGGCCAGCTGTGTGTAACATTAACCGGCCCGCCGGGCGCTCTCGAGCTGCGCGGCCCGGTCAACTGCCCTCGCATACGTCCGCACAGCTGCCGCCGCGCGCTAAGCCAGGTGTGCCGCGCCAGCACACAAATGCAGTGAAATCATGCCCGCGGTGTGCTACTAGACATTCGCGTGAACATTGCCCGTCACGCCAAGCTATTTGCTTTTTCTGCAATAAGAAAGGACATGTTCAAAGTGTTTGCCAGAAAAAGCTCCGTTCAGACAATCACAACCATTCCAGGCCCTTTGCTTCGCGCTGGAATCGAACCAAGGACACTCAGGCTCGTGGACCTTCGCCCATGGACATTCATGTCGTTAATTCCGCTTCGTCCAGTGCCACTTACTCTAACAGTGACTGTGTTCGTCCCACAAAAACTGTGCGTCGACGTCACCGGAAATCACGTCAATTAGCAAGTGATTCTGTACCAGTGTCTGTTCAAATTGCACAAAACAGTCGCTCTTGTCGTCAGCAGAACAATAAACTTTTTGTGGACTTAGACTTTGAAGGCAAAGTGATACCATTCCAGCTCGATACCGGAGCTGCAGTTTCATTGCTCAATCACGACACGTACAAACAACTGGGCAAACCTCCGTTGCGTTCCGCAAATGTTAAGCTAACCACATATTCAGGACAGACAATACCTGTGTTAGGACAGTGCAGCCTTCTTGCCACATACAAGGGACAAACAAAACTGGTGTCATTTTACGTTCTTCGTTCTTCTACGGCAGTGAACTTGTTTGGCTTAGATTTATTTCAGTTGTTTAACATGTCTATTGTAAATCAGGTCCTCTCAGTGAATCAGACTGTGCCTTCAGACAGTGTTTCTCGCTTATGTGACGAATTTGCAGATATTTTTGCACCAGGCTTAGGTTGCGCTAAAAATTATGAAGCACATTTGGCACTGAAAGTAAGTGCGCAACCGACATTTTTCAGAGCGCGCAATGTTCCCCACGCATTGCGTGATGAGGTCGCAAGAACATTGAACGATTTAGCGTCACAAGGTGTGCGTGAATGTGCGCAATGCCTCTTCCATTTCAGCTCCGCTTCATCGCGTACGCCGTACAGGTGTTCCGTTCGTCTGGACGACGGAATGCGAACGCGCCTTTCGCCAGTTGAAATCGGCGTTGCGTTCTAATACGTGCCTTACGCCATTCGATCCCCAGAAACCCCTTTTGTTGATGGTAGATGCATCGGATTTCGGGATCGGTGCTGTGCTTGCGCACAAAGTTGGCTCCCATGATCGCCCTATTGCCTTTGCGTCCAAATTGCTCTCGTCTGCGCAAAGAAATTATTCACAGATAGAGAAAGAAGCTTTGGCTCTCGTGTTTGGTGTTACTAAGTTCCATGATTTCTTGTATGGTCGTCACTTTACCATCATCACAGACCACAAACCTTTGACATCGCTTTTTCATCCGAACAAGCCTGTACCTCCACGTACAGCGCAGAAATTGATTCGCTGGTCTATTTTCCTCTCGCAGTACCGCTACGATATCTTGTATCGGTCCACTGCTAAGCACGGACACGCCGATGCGTTGTCCCGTTTGCCTGTTGCTGAGGATAAAGCATTCGATTCTTCCGACCTTGCTTGCATGTTCATTGATTCGGAAACCGATGAAGTGGTCGAATCGTTTCCGATTGATTTTCGTCGTGTAGCTACCCTGTCCTTGCTACTGTTTTGCGTTTTGTTGCTACGCAATGGCCTTTGTCAAAGTCTCGGATCGAGGATCCGTTGGTTCGCCGATTTTTTGCTCACAAGGAGAGACTTTTTGTTCGACGTGGTGTTTTGTTGTTGCGTTCTGATAATGATCAGTCCAGGGTCGTGGTCCCAGTTCGTTACAGTCCTCTGTTTTACGGCTTCTTCACCAAGGACATTGGGGTATAGTGCGAACGAAACAACTTGCTCGTCAGCACTGTACTTAGTTCGGAATCGATGCTGCGATTACGAATATGTGTTCTTCTTGCATGGCGTGTGCCGAACAACAATCCGCACCGCCGCGGAAAGTCTTTGCATGGCCAAAAGCCACTTCCCCTTGGCAACGCTTGCACATTGATTTTGCTGGTCCATTCTGGAATGCTCGATGGTTGGTTCTGGTCGATGCCTTCAGTAATTTTCCTTTTGTTGTCCGGATGTCTTCCACGACGTCCTCCGCCACCATCCAAGCGTTGTCTGCTACCTTTTGCATTGAAGGTCTTCCGCAGACTATTGTTTCCGACAATGGCCCACAATTCATGTCCGCAGAATTTCAGTCATTCTGCCAGGCCAATGGTATTCAACATCTGACATCCGCGCCGTTTTCGCCTCAGTCCAACGGTGCCGCTGAACGATTGGTCCGGACTTTCAAGTCACAGATGTTGAAATTGAAAGAGTCGCATTCTCGGGAGGACGCATTGTTGCTCTTTTTGTCTTCGTATCGCTCTCAGCCCCGAGATGGTCGCTTGCCGGCTGAGTTGCTCCACGGTCGTCCTCATCGCACCTTGATGTCTTTGCTGCATCCGCCGCATCAGGTTCCTGTGCAGCGGCAGACTCCTGCTTTTGCTCCAGGCGACGTTGTATTTTATCGCAACTATCGCGGTTCACGGCGTTGGCTCGCAGGGCGCATTCTTCGCTGCCTCGGCCGCGCGATGTATTTGGTTTTGGGGGCCTCTGGTGAGGTGCGTCGGCATCTCAATCAGCTGCGCCTCTGTCGTCGCACGGGTTCTGCCGCTCCCCGTCTGCTTTCAGCGACGGTGCCGTCCGGTCAGCGCCCTGGGGACCCATCTACTGGCTCGCCTCATCCCCAGGTGTTACCGACGATGCCTTCCCATTTGCCCCATGGCGACGCGCCGCCGCAGCCGCAGCCGCCGCCGCCGCCGCCGCCGCCGCCGCCTGTTCTCCCGCCGGCGCCGCCCGCATTAGACGCTTCGCTGCAGCCGCCAAGCGCCTCCCAGGGTCACGCGCCGCCGATCGCTTCCCGTGACCAACTGTCCTCCGCCATGGAACTCCCGACCGCTCCGGACCACATGACGTCATCGCGCGTCGGCTCCCCCGACGCAATGGAGTTCGACACTTCGGCCCCTCATGTTTCTTTACGGGCGCATACACCGCATGTTGACGTGCACCCTGGACTAGCTTTTCAGGCGTTTCCTAGCTCCCCTCGGACCGAATGGCCGGGTGCGGGTGGCACAGCCTCGCCTGTTGTTAGGCTCCCCACCTCGTCGCATACGTCAACATGGGATCCTCCCCACGGCGGGCGGAAGCCTTATCTCACGACCGTTTGCCGATTTGCGGGAGAGGAATGTGGTGTCACCGCCAGACACCACACTTGCTAGGTGGTAGCTTAAATCGGCCGCGGTCCATTTAGTACATGTCGGACCCGCGTGTCGCCACTGTGTGATCGCAGACCTAGCGCCACCACAAGGCAGGTCTCGAGAGACGATATAGCACTCGCCCCAGTTGTACGAGGAGATTGCTAGCGACCATACGGACGAAGCCTTCCTCTCATTTGCCGAGAGCCAGTTAGAATAGCCTTCTGCTAAGTCCATGGCTACGACCTAGCAAGGCGCCATTAGCCTTACCTACTTTGAGAGTTATAGTATAAATGTCTCAAGAAGAATGCTGTAGTCATCAAATAATAAAGTTAAGTATAAAGCAGCTACGTACTTTTCTTGCTACCATTCAATAGTTATCCTGTTCCAGAATTGACGCCCGTCGGCGTGAGTGTGTACGCGTGCCTTTCTATCGGCTACCCGTCACTGTGGACTGGCTGCCTTGTCAGTCCACTTCAGCGTGCGTCACGGCGTTGCCTACACTCGCCTGCTTAGGGTGCAAGACGCCGTGCCAATCGATTAAAGTTGGTATGTGCCTTCCCCGTTTCGCAAGCACAATGGTATGCAGAACTTCAGGACGAAAGTACACTACTGGCCATTAAAATTGCTACACCACGAAAATGACGTGATACAGACACGAAATTTAACCGACAGGAAGAAGAAGCTGTGATATGCAAATGATTAGCTTTTCAGAGCATTCAAACAAGGTTGGCGCCGGTGGCGAACCCTACAACGTGCTGACATGAGGAAAGTTTCCAACCAATTTTTCATACACAAACAGCAATTGACCATCGTTGCCTGGTGAAACGCTGTTGTGATGCCTCGTGTAAGGATGAGAAATGCGTACCATCACGTTTCCAACTCTGATAAAGGTCGGACTGTAGTCTATCGCGATTGCGGTTTATCGTATCGCGACATTGCTGCTCGCATTGGTCGAGATCCAATGAGATCCAATGCCTGTTAGCAGAGTGTGGAATCGGTGGGTTCAGGAGGATAATACGGAACGCCGAGCTGGATCCCAACGGCCTCGTATTACTAGCAGCCGAGATGACAGGCATCTTATCCGCATGGCTGTAACGGTTCATGCAGCCACGTCTCGATCCCTGAGTCAACAGATGGGGAATTTTGCAAGACAACAACCAACGGGACGAACAGTTCGACGACATATGCAGCAACATGGACTATCAGTTCGAAGACCATGGCTGCGGTTACACTTGACGCTGCATCACAGACAGGAGCGCCTGCGATGGTGTACTCAACGACGAACCTGGGTGCACGAATGGCAAAACGTAACTTTTTCGGATGAATCCAGCTTCTGTTTACAGCATCACGATGGTCGCCTCCGTGTTTGGCGTCATTGCGGTGAACGCACATTGGAAGCGTGTATTCGTCATCACCATAGTGGCGTATCACCCGGCCTTATGGTATGGGGTGCCATTGGTTACACGTTTCGGTCACCTCTTGTTCGCACTGACGGCACTTTGAACAGTGGACGTTACATTTCAGATGTGTTACGGCCCGTGGCTCTACCCTTCATTCGATCCCTGCGAAACCGTACATTTCAGCAGGATAATGCACGAACGCATGTTGCAGGTCCTGTACGGGCCTTTCTGGACACAGAAAATGTTCGACTGCTGCCCTGGCCAGCACATTCTCCAGATCTCTCACCAATTGAAAACGTCTGGTCAATGGTGGCCGAGCAACTGGCTCGTCACAATACGCCAGTCACTACTCTTGATGAACTGTGGTATCGTGTTGAAGCTGCATGGGCAGCTGTACCTGTACACGCCATCCAAGCTCTGTTTGACTCAATGCTCAGGTGTATCAAGGCCGTTATTACGGCCAGAGGTGGTTGCTCTGCGTTCTGATTTCTCAGGGTCTATGCACCCAAATAGCGTGAAAATATTTTCACATGTCAGTTCTAGTATAATATACACTCCTGGAAATGGAAAAAAGAACACATTGACACCGGTGTGTCAGACCCACCATACTTGCTCCGGACACTGCGAGAGGGCTGTACAAGCAAAGATCACACGCACGGCACAGCGGACACACCAGGAACCGCGGTGTTGGCCGTCGAATGGCGCTAGCTGCGCAGCATTTGTGCACCGCCGCCGTCAGTGTCAGCCAGTTTGCCGTGGCATACGGAGCTCCACCGCAGTCTTTAACACTGGTAGCATGCCGCGACAGCGTGGACGTGAACCGTATGTGCAGTTGACGGACTTTGAGCGAGGGCGTATAGTGGGCATGCGGGAGGCCGGGTCGACGTACCGCCGAATTGCTCAACACGTGGGGCGTGAGGTCTCCACAGTACATCGATGTTGTCGCCAGTGGTCGGCGGAAGGTGCACGTGCCCGTCGACCTGGGACCGGACCGCAGCGACGCACGGATGCACGCCAAGACCGTCGGATCCTACGCAGTGCCGTAGGGGACCGCACCGCCACTTCCCAGCAAATTAGGGACACTGTTGCTCCTGGGGTATCGGCGAGGACCATTCGCAACCGTCTCCATGAAGCTGGGCTACCGTCCCGCACACCGTTAGGCCGTCTTCCGCTCACGCCCCAACATCGTGCAGCCCGCCTCCAGTGGTGTCGCGACAGGCGTGAATGGAGGGACGAATGGAGACGTGTCGTCTTCAGCGATGAGAGTCGCTTCTGCCTTGGTGCCAATGATGGTCGTATGCGTGTTTGGCGCCGTGCAGGTGAGCGCCACAATCAGGACTGCATACGACCGAGGCACACAGGGCCAACACCCGGCATCATGGTGTGGGGAGCGATCTCCTACACTGGCCGTACACCACTGGTGATCGTCGAGGGGACACTGAATAGTGCACGGTACATCCAAACCGTCATCGAACCCATCGTTCTACCATTCCTAGACCGGCAAGGGAACTTGCTGTTCCAACAGGACAATGCACGTCCGCATGTATCCCGTGCCACCCAACGTGCTCTAGAAGGTGTAAGTCAACTACCCTGGCCAGCAAGATCTCCGGATCTGTCCCCCATTGAGCATCTTTGGGACTGGATGAAGCGTCGTCTCACGCGGTCTGCACGTCCAGCAAGAACGCTGGTCCAACTGAGGCGCCAGGTGGAAATGGCATGGCGAGCCGTTCCACAGGACTACATCCAGCATCTCTACGATCGTCTCCATGGGAGAATAGCAGCCTGCATTGCTGCGAAAGGTGGATATACACTGTACTAGTGCCGACATTGTGCATGCTCTGTTGCCTGTGTCTATGTGCCTGTGGTTCTGTCAGTGTGATCATGTGATGTATCTGACCCCAGGAATGTGTCAATAAAGTTTCCCCTTCCTGGGACAATGAATTCACGGTGTTCTTATTTCAATTTCCAGGAGTGTATTTGTCCAATGAATACCCGTTTATCATCTGCATTTCTTCTTGATGTAGCAATTTTAATGGCCTGTAGTGTAATATTCTCATGATATGTCACCTCCAAGTAATATAGGTCCATGAAACTTGGACCATATATAGAAAGAAATCCTGGACTATGGTCCAGAAGGTAACGGACGGGCAAAGGATAAAATAACACTGAAGTGACAACGATTTATGATGCTGCTCTGGACATTGTAAACTCCGGGATATGTTTTGTTAATAGGGAATATGATCACCACGGCCAAACAACTGCTGCAGTATAGCCCAGAAGGTAACTGACAGAAATACATAACGGGACGAAAAGAAATGACAGTTTGACAAAGAAAAAAGCTGCTCTGAAATTACAGCAATTTATGATGCTCCCTTGGACGCTAGAAACTTTGGAGCATGGTTTCTTAATAGGGCGACTAATCACCATGGACGGCAATGCATGTTCTACGGCCTCATCTATTTCTGACCATAAGGCTGGAAACGATTTCTTGTAGTATGGCATTCTGTTCCTGCACCAGGACAGCTGATAATTGCGGATTGGCCGTTGGTGCTTGGGGACGTGCTGTAATAGGTCTCCCCAACGTGTATCACACTTGCTCGATGAGATAAAACGGCCACATCAGAAAAATAGTACTGTGTCACAATAACGTTAAGTGTTAGTGTACCGTGTTCAAATACGAAGGTCTGTACGCCCTTGCAACATTGTGACTCCACATACACTATGTGATCAAAAGTATTCGGACATCCCCAAAAATACACGTTTTTCATATCAGGTGCATTGTGCTGCCACGTACTGTCAGTTACTCCGTATCAGCGACCTCAGTAGCCATTAGACATCGCAATAGAGCAGAATGCGGCGCTCCGCGGAACGCCTGGACTTCGAACGTGGTCTGTATACGACATTTCCACACTCCTAAACATCCGTAAGTCCACTGTTTCTGAGGTGATAGTGAAGTGAAAACGTGACGGGACGCGTGCAGCACAAAATCATACAAGCCGACCTCGTCTGTTGACTGACAGAGACCGCTAACAGTTGAAGAGAGTCGTAATGTGGTATAGACAGACATCCATCCAGATCATCACACAGGAATTCCGAACTGCATCGGGGTCCACTGCAAGTACTACGATAGTTTTTCGGGAGGTGAGAAAACTTGGGTTTCATGGTCTAGCGGCTGCTAATGAGCCGCAAATCACGTCGGTAAATGCCGCACGACGCCTCGCTTGGTCTAAGGAGCGTAAACATTGGACGACTGAACAGTGGAAAAACGTAGTGTGGAGTGATGAATCACGGTACACAATGTGGCTATCCAATGGCAGGGTGTGGGTATGGTGAATGCCTGGTGAACGTCATCTGTGTACTGCCAACAGTAAGATTCTGAGGCGGTGCTGTTACGGTGTGGTCGTGTTTTTCATGGAGGGGCCTTGCACCCCTTGTTGTTTCGCGTGACACTATCACAGCACAGGCCTACACTGATGTTTTAAGCACCTTCTTGCTTCCCAATGTTGAAGAGCAATTCGGGGATGGCGATTGCATCTGTCAACACGATTGAGCACCTCTTCATAATGCACGGCCTGTGGCGGAGTGGGTACATGACAATAACATCCCTGTAATGGACTAGCCTGCACATAGACCTGAACTGAATCCTATAGAACACCTCTGGGATGTTTTGGAACGCCGTCTTCGTGCCAGGCCTCACCGACTGACATCGATACCTCTCCTCAGTGCAGCACTCCGTGAAGAATGGGCTGTGATTCCCCAAGAAACCTTCCAGCACCTGATTGAACGTATGCCTGCGAGAGTGGAAGCTATCTTCAAGACTAGGGGTGGGCCAATAACATATTAAATTCCAGCATTACCGATGGAGGGCATCAAGAAATTGTAAGTCATTTTCAGCCAGGTGTCCGGATACTTTTGAGCAAATAGTGTACCATAGCACCTGGACTACCAAATTAATCATGTTCGTCAGTATTCTTGCCTGCATTATGTATCCTCAGTTGACGAGAGGTGTGAAAATGTAATGCACTCAGGAAAGTTGTCGAAAATTATCGTTTCTGTTGTTCAGGTGTTATGGTATGGTGAGACATAATGTGGTATGGGAATATTGTCGTCCACAATCAGTGAGCACGGTATATTCACTGGTCAACGTTATTGTGATACTGCACTAATCCTGCATGTGCATTTTCAGCGGTGAATTCGGCCCTGACTTCAGCTTTACAGATGATAACGAGCGAACGCATCTAGCTGCGCAGGTGGTGGAGCTCTCGGAACGAGAGTATATTTCGCGAATGGACTGGCCTGCACGTTTCCCCAACTTTAATCTCTTCGAGAACATGTGGGATGCTATGGGGAGAGTTATTGGATCACGTCCAAAGTACCAATGATCATCCAGAAGTTGTCAACCGTGCTGGTGGAGTAGTGGATCGCCTTACCACTAGATCACCTTACCAACATCCTGGACGCTATGGGAGCACTCTGTGGAGCATGCATTGCCGTGCGCAATATCAACAACCACGCTCAGCTTTTGCAATGTCTAGGAGACCGTCATGAATCATAGTGAGTTTAGTGTAATTATTGTCTTTGAGTAAAAGAGATATTTCATTTCGCCTCTTTGCACATTTCTTTCATTTACCTTCTGTGCTATACAGTAGCAGTTCATTCTACGTATGGTCGAAGTTTAATCTAGCTATGTTAACATGGCAATAACACACCAAGTTGAAGCAACTTCCGTCCTAACTTCTGCACACCATTGTAGTAGGGAGTCAAGTGAACATATACTTTCAGTCTCTAGTGACATGAGTACTGGCGTTTCTTAACCTGGCTCTTAGGATACTACGATTAATGAGGAAGGAGATTTCCAAGACGAAAATGCTCCAAACTGCTAAGTGCGTTCCGTGTGGGAACTATTTGAAGGGCACTGTAAAGAGTTTGTTCGCAGATTTCCGTGATCACATTCTTAAATGGCGCATTGTGGTTCCTCATGTGCAAGGAGTCATTAAATTTAAACCAAGAGAGGTGATGCGGTGGTTACCACACTGCACTGACATTCAGGAGAGTGGCGATTCAAAGCTCTGTCCAGTCATCCTAATTTAGGTTTTTCGTGGTTTCCGTAGATCGCTTAAGAAAAATGTCTTGATGTTTCATTTGAAATGACACGGCCAAATTAGATGGGGATTTAATCAAAAAGTTTATATTTTAAATGCATTTGTACTAAGTTGGACAATAGTTCATAATGAGGTCAGTGGTGGCTGCTAACTAACATTCACAATTACCTTTGAAACGGCTCGTTCATTGATTCATCTTTACTGGGAAAACTTTGTATCTTTGTCGTATGTTTTTACCTGTGTCGGGTTTCTCTATTGGCTAGGGCCTCCCGTCGGGTAGACCATTACCATGGTGCAATTCTTTCGAGTTGACGCCACTTCGGCGACTTGCGTGTCGATGGGGGTGAAATGATGATGATAAGGACAACACAACACCCAGTCCCTGAGGGGAGAAAATGTCCGACCCAGCCGGGAATCGAACCCGGGCCGTTAGGTACGACATTCCGCCGCGCTGACCACTCAGCTACCAGGGGCGGACGTTTCTCTATTAATTATACAACACCCTACATTGTCAAGGGTCAGCCTCCATAACTGAGTAAAGTCGTATGGCACCATTAGCTGGGATACCCTGAAGGACAGGCTCAGCCACCTGGATTGGAAAGCGGTTTTGTATCCTTCACACCGGTAGAAACATTTCAATCGCAAAATGCGAGCGATGTGTGTTGGTTAAGTGTAGGCGACTGTAACGGGTGTTTGTGCAGGGTAGCGTCATGGATGTGATGGGTGATGAAGGTAGGTGACAAGATGGCAGCCGAGCTTAACGTCCCTGTCCGATAGGAGGATCACCATCAACAGCGTCATATACCCTCACACTAAGACATACAGCGGAGGGAATTTAATCCAGGACACTGGCGCAAAGACTGGTGATCAGGGACTTTACGACAACACCATTCCTGTCCCATCTGCCTTAGAGGTAAAAAGATAATTGCCAATAGCGCTCGGAAAATCCGGACAGGCATCCATCCAAGTACTGGCCGTGTACATCGATGCTTAACTTTGGCGATCTGAAAATAAGCGATGTATCCACCGCGGCATGGCCGTTGACTATAGCTAAGTGGACAGTGTAGATGGTTTCCATTTTTCCTTAGGGAGAGGAGTGCTACAGGATGCACACAGCTGTGTGATACTTGAAAAATACGCAGTGTGGACGCCCCTCTGTGTATGTGTGTGTGGTTGTGTGTGTGTGTGTGTGTGTGTGTGTGTGTGTGTGTGTGTGTGTGCGCGTGCGTGCTGTCTGTACTACAAGGGCGGCGCGATTGTCTTGACTAAAACGAGTGGAACAGATGTGAGGTACACTCTGTTGCTTTCACAAGTGAATAGCCTTCATGTTTTACGACATATAGTCACTGACGTGACTCCAAAGTTGTGAAAAGAATGTGAGTGGAACTAAATGCGATGGGGTGCTGAAAAGTAAAGTCTCTGAATTTCTTACATGAAAACCCCTAAAGCTTGTTACATACAACAAACGTTATTAACATTCTATACCTTCATTCTGCGTGTCTACATATTTGCAACCCTCTGCCACTAGCGGGCTCCGAATTGTAGCGTGTAACATGGCAGCATGTAACGTAACTCTGTTGGGGAGTGAGCAACAGCATGCTGTTATCGAGTTTGAAAGTCGAAGAGTTCATCGACACGTGGAGCATCCTCTCCTTCACCACGACAGTGCCAGACCAAACGCGAGCGCTACGATATCTGCAACAGTCCGTTGCCTTGGTTTCACTGTCATTGATCAGGGGTGCATGTCATAGCGGCTCCTTATTAGGTAGAGGGCCCGCACAACAGACACGCAAGATGGGTTGCCGACCTCCTTGCAGGAGCGCGGAGAGAAACATCACCAGCGGATAAAAAAAGTCCTCCATCCGAACAGGCCATGAAGGCCCAGCGGTAACGAACGGCCGCCGTGTCATCCTCAACGCACAGGCGTCAGTGGCTGCGGATATGGAGGGGCATGTGGTCAGCACACTGCACTCCCGGCCGTATCTAAGTTTGCGAGACCGGAGCCACTACTTCTCAATCAAGTAGCTCCTCAGTTTGCCTCACAAGGGCTGGGTGCACCCCGCTTGCCAACACTGCTGGGCAGACCGGATGGTGACCCATCCAAGTGCTACCCAAGCGCGAAAGTGCTTAACCTTGGTGATCTGACGGCAACCGGTGTTACTGAAACGTCCCCTTTGAACAATTACAAATGACTGTGCTTAACCTGACACACAATATTTTGTTAGCGCAACGCAATCTGACTTTCAATAATCCCTACAAAAGAATGGGCCCTGACTAACAGTAAACTATACCTTTCACAAATCACTTACTTCACAAAAATCTTCGCTACTCAAGATACTGCAATCCAGCGAGCGCCACTACTGCCAGCTAAATAAAAGATTCAAACTACTGAAGGCGCTAACTACTGATAGGGATAGTTAGCAAATGAAAGATATTAATAGAGAACAAACAATGTGTGGTGTCACCGCCAGACACCACACTTGCTAGGTGGTAGATTAAATCGGCCGCGGTCCATTTAGTACATGTCGGACCCGCGTGTCGCCACTGTGTAATCGCAGACCTAGCGCCACCACAAGGCAGGTCTCGTAATACGAACAAGCACTCGCCCCAGTTGTACGGACGACCTAGCTAGCGACTAGATGTACGAAGCCTTTCTCTCTCATTAGCCGAGAGACAGAATAGCCTTCAGCTAAGTTAATGGCTACGAACTAGCAAGGCGCCATTAGCCTTACAGTGATTGTAATTAAAGTCTCCTGTGTATCGTCAAGAGCTATGTACCACAATGATTGATTAAAGATAAGTATTAATCCAGCTACGTACTATTCTTCATAGCATTAATTACGTAGCCTGTTCCAGTACTTCATGCCCGTCTGTGTTAGTCTAGCGTGCATTTTCAGCCATCTCGAACTACAAGGTGTTGGCCCAGCTGCCGACACATCACAATGTATTTACCTTGATATCATCATATATAAATATAGCAGTTCATGAAAAATTACAAAACTCCGCCATCTCTCTCCGTTATCCACCACTGCTGGCGGCTCACCTCCAACTGCGCAACGCTACGCACTGTTCACAGCCAGCTGCCTAACACTACAATGGCGAGTATTACAACAATGCAAAGCAGCCACAGACTGCACACAGCACAGCCAGTGATTTTCATACATAGGTGGCGTTACCAATAAAACAACCTAAACAGCCTACTTACATAGCCCCCATGCTCCCCACAAAAATTTTACAAATTGTTTTGGGCAGTGGCCAATACAGATTTGAAAAATTTTTTCATAATTATAGTAAGAAAGATATCAAATGCACACACTTCTTGATACAATGTTGGTCAAAAGCTAAAATTTTCTGACAGTCCTGATCATTCATCACAGTAACATTGCAGTGTTTTTCTCAAAGTCTGAGTAGTAAAAGAAAATGCACACGGAAGTAGTGGATTTCCATGCAGTCTTGAAGAAGTAGTGTTGTCCTTCCAATGGAAAGCCAGTGCTGACTCTTGACATGCAGGCAGGTATTGGTCCACAGCAGAGCAAACCCACAGCAGAGTCAGTCGAAATTTTGAAGAGTATTGGTAGGTAGGTCATCACAGAGTAGACCCACTGTAGTCCTAGTAGAGAGTATGGTATTGGTGGGCCACCAGAGGTGCAGACCCACTGTAGTCCTTGTAGAAATAATGGTACTGGTGAGTCAGCAAAGGTGTAGACTCACTGTAATCCTTGTAGAAATAATAGTATTGGTGGGCCATCAAAGATGCAGCCCCAATGTAGTCCTTGTAGAGATGGACAGCAGCCATCTGCTGCGACTGTGCAGGTGCACAGTCACCATCGAAGAGTCTTGCGGATAATATAGCAAGTCCATAACCACCACTTGTGCACTCACAAAGTTTTTGGAATTGTCCTTAGAACCAGCAATGCTGTTATCCAGTCCCTTGCTGAATTATTAACACACGTACAAACACTTGGTGATCTGACGGCAACCGGTGTTACCACTGCGACAAGGCCATTGGCTATATAAATAAAACAGGCGTTCCAAATAAACACGGAACTACTTAGCCAGACAACATGTGACAGTGTTATATCAATCGGAATTCTTAAGACTCATGTAGCACTCCACTGACCCAGCTTTATAAGCATGCCCGACAGTCAGACTGGCAGTGTTTACCTACCGCTAGGAACAGCTCTGGCCAGTACTTACGCCGGCCGTAGCATTGTATACACTCGCCGTAGCATTGTAGTAGCACGTTGTATTTTGTAACTAGTAGAGCAGATTTTGGTCAGTATTTTCTTCCATTGTATTGTTTCAAAAATGGTTCAAATGACTCTGAGCACTATGGGACTTAACATCTGAGGTCATCAGTCCCCTAGAACTTAGAACTACTTAAACCTAACTAACCTAAGGACGTCAGACACATCCATGCCCGAGGTATGATTCGAACCTGCAACCATAGCGGTCGCGCGGTTCCAGACTCAAGCGCCTAGAACCACTCGGCCACACCTTCCGGCTGTCTTGTTTCCTTATTTGGTTTGCCACCACAGTAGTTGTGGTTTTTTTTGTTGTTCTTGTATTTAAAACCTAGTGTATGCCAAGAATGTGTTTTTTCTTTAATTATAATAAAGTGTGTTCCAGTTGACCGTTAGTTCTTTCCTACCGACCGTAGCACACTACAGTGCAAGGATAGGCAAAATTGTGACTCCATCAACGAAGTAAAACATTCTGCAGTGCCGGTATCAACAGACTGGTCTTTCCAATGGGAGAAATGTGTTGGCTGCCAGAGTGACTACTTTGAGAAATGAATATGTAGACGTAGGGAATAAAGACGTAGAATATTAATAACGTTTATTTTATTTACAAAGCTGTAGCAGTTTTAACTTACAAACTTCGGAGGTATTACTTTTCAGCACGCCTTCGTATTTCCTTGGCTCTCCGATTTCATCCAGAATGACAAGACGAAAAATTATTCTTTCAGTTCAAAAATGGTTGAAATAGCTCTGAGCACTATGGGACTTAGCTGTTGAGATCATCAGTCCCCTAGAACTTAGAACTACTTAAACCTAACTAACCTAAGGACATTACACACATCCATGCCCGAGGCAGGATTCGAACCTGCGACCGTAGCGGTCGCGCGGTTCCAGACTGTAGCGCCTAGAACCGCTCGGGCATTCCGACCGGCTTATTCTTTCAGTAAGTTATACGATGAATACACTAAAGTACAATCTTATTGTTTACTGAATGTTAAACGTACATGTTTCCTCAAATTTGGATATTATGTATATTATTTTAGGCAAGATAACTTCAGTGGCAGACGCTGCAAGATAGATATTTGCTTCCAGCGAGGTTTACTATTAAAATTTTCGTGAGTTGATCACGAAGAAATAAGCAGAACAAAAAGAACGGGATAACGGGAAATGAGAGTAATCTCCATTACCCACTGCCACACAACGTAGGGTAGCTTGTTGAAGTTCGGTGTAGAAAAAGTTGAATGCACCGCCCAACTAACTTCACTGCGAAAACAGTCACAATATACAAATAATGGTCCTGCCATTTCACTTCAACACTGTGTTCTGATTTACTTGTGTGTTTAATTATTTGTATTATCACATAGGAATTGACTGGGATGAATGGAACTATGGGCAAAAGGTAGCAATAAAAATTCTCGCATTATGGTACCTCTAAATGATCTCTTTATTCATGAGTAGCATCAGTTGGATATGTTATACTCAAGAAATTTGTGGACTCTTCTCCGCGCTGGATTGAGGCCATTATCGAGATTAGAAGCGATAATACACGGTATTAGCTTGATGTCCCTCGAGCGGTACGGCAACTTTTCCACTGCATGAGCGAACCAGAATATGCTTCTGCTTCATAGCGCTCTACCCGACGATCAGCTCGTAGCGGCTCCAAAAACATTAAAAGATGCCTAAATTTGATAAACAAGAACCACCCTCCGGAAAGGGACTTCACAATACAGTGAGCTACAACGAACCACATTAGAAAAGAAGGGCGTTTGATACCTATAAAAATCACAGTCCATAGCTGATGACTAAGTAGCGTACGGGGCATGTGGAAGCTCGAGTAGAGAGTTATGATGCACTGGTGCATAGAGCCGTGCGGTGCTGAGGATATCTTGTAACGTCTCATATCTCGTGTTCTTAGTGCGCGTGGATTACGTGCTTGTCACGGATTAAAACAGCCCCGTGATGCGTGCAGCGTGGCTGGGGGGGGGGGGGGGGGGCTACGGTACACGCAACGTGGAATGGCAGCTGAATCGCTTCGCGTGTCGCGTGAGCGCCGTACCGCACACGAGCCGCAGTGAAGTAGTGCGTGCCGCAAGCAGCACTGCCGTCAGCGGACGAATCAAGGCAATTGCTCTTGGTCTCCGCTGCGGCGACACGAACGTTCAGAGTCAACGCCTCTCCTGTCAGCGCAGGAAGCTAAACCAAACTCCTGGGTCAGAACGAAGTAGAGCGGGAGAAACTGAAGGGACTTTAAACCTTTGCCGTTCAGACTACTTTTCTACTCATTATTAATATCTATTTATTGTCTTCTCAAAATTTTAATTCAAGCTAAAAGTCCAGAAGCGTTTTGAAAGTACACACTCGGCGTCAGATTCACACAAATTAAATTGTGTTGTAAATGACCATGCAACTTCTGCATTCTCCTTTTAGATCAAGTTGTCTACTATATTGTGTGCATTAGTTTGAACATCAACGAATTTGTTGCCCTATCTAGCAATTACGTTAGAACAAGAAGTAGAAATGAATTTTTATTGTTCCTTAACTTGTCCATTAATTGAAATAAGTTTTCTTTGTTGTCGCTTCTTATTCTTCCCAGATTTATATTGACGTTGTTAGGTTTTCTTCAGTGACTAGGCATTATTTCATAGCTTTTTTCGTAACTATACACAGTCGACTAGTCGTTGATATCATGGTTGCCACACAGCCGACTGCTTGTTAACTTCATGCTCGAGGTCCTCGTGTGCTACACGAGCTGATTTGTAAACCATTAATTACACACCATCATTCTGTTTCTCCAAAATTATTGCCAAAACATTCTGAAAATCTTAACAGCGTTGCTTAAAGTTTAGTTTAAAAAAGTGGTGATTCGATAACTCGGTATGTAAAAATGTCACCAACATCAGCCTCTGAAACAATAGTGATTTACACGATACCGGCGTTTATACAATGTCTGTATGTTACATTACAACGTCCTTCTGACAGGAGAATGCATGTCTGAAAGACATAGCAATGTAACATTCACTATATATACACATATACACACAAATTGTGCAAATAATTCGTATATAGGTCTCGACGCACTAAAATACGTAAATAAAAATTTGTTTCTCCCTGTATGAGAATCACAGAATGCGAGCATAGTGCATAAAGACAACATGACATACGGAAATTTGGGTCGGTTCCGGAGCCATGGACAAATAGCAGAAATATTTAAGGCGACTGCTCGCTATAAACGGGAAATTCTGGTTCGAGTCCCTTCCGGCACAAATTTTCGTGTGTCACTAATCAAATGTCCTGCTGACGTCAAACCACATTTGCAATTTACAAATCCATTTCGTAATCTGCGCAGTATTCTTTCATCGAGGAGCACTAATCTCGGAAGGTACACAGGAGAACTTCCTTAGCGTTTGGTAAGTAGGAGAGAAGTACTGGAGAACGTGAAGCTGTGAAGTAGCATCATGAGTCACTCTTGGATAGATGCGTCAGTAAAGGACAAGTCCGCGAGAGGCAAAGAGACGAGGTTCGAGTCTCGGTGCGATACACAGCTCCAGACGTGCAAAAGGATAGACGCCCGTTTGGAACAACGGACCATTTCCACAGACAGGGAATAGTTGCGAGCAAAGAAACGTCCAGCTAACATACTCCATTACACCGTCGTACGCAATATTATAGTTTCTTCTTGTGTTCCTCTTAAAAGATCACAGGAAATAGCATGATTTACGGAAATAAAAAGTACGTCGACATGGTTTTCGTACTAGGTACGTGTGATAATAGGGCTGGAGGTGCTGCTTGTGAATATGCTACCAAGCATCCTGATCGACGTCATACAGTCAAAAATGTGTTGTTGTTTTTTTCTCTGGATCTTCTCGTTCGAAAGACAAGTTTTCTCCTTCCATCATCATTGAACAGAGATCGTCCATGGACTAACCGTGTTTCAGATAGCGAAGAAGCCGTTCAAAGAGCTAGACAGTCCAGCGAACTACACGTTCCGTAGAAAGGTAATTGCGTGTCTCACAACGCATGCTCGTTGACGTGTTGCGCTACTATTCGTTAACGCTACACCAACATCTTCAACATCACTTTCTGCAGACGCGGTTTTGTGGATGGTTCCAAGAATAACAGGATGCCAACGATGACTTCATAAAAATTGTAATGTGGTCTGATTAAGTTGCATTTACATGTGAGGATATGTTCAGCACGCGAACGCCGGCAATGGTGGGAGACGAAACCGCACATCACACCTGACTGTGGATATCAGTTCCGCTTCGGCATCAGTGTATGGGCCAGAATATTAGGAAATAGTATTTTGGTTCTCTACACATTCCCGGACCGGTTGCCTGCATTTCTCACAAAAAGTTTGCCTGACGGACTGGAAGATAGTACACTTCATATTCGGCAGAAGTAGTGGTTCCACCATGTTGGTACACTTGCATATTTTACAAGAAATTTGTGAAAGTATTTAAGCAGAACCTTTTTCAGGAAATGGATCTGTCGTGGAGGTTCTAAGACCTCTGCATTCACCCTGACCTGAATCACAAGGGTTTCTTACTGTGCACACACTTAATGGAGCACATTTAATTTGATTTAATTATGGATGTAGAAGAACTGACGGTATTCTTCTACGCTGCTCTTGTAACTGTGGATGAAGCTATGCTGCAAAGTGTAATGGTATGGGCCTAGTCGTATTTGGAGCATTTCGCCATAGCAGCAAATTCTTCGATGGCAATCCAGTGCAATGGGTAGTGACCAGACTTCAGGAAGTTTCGATGGCACTGAAGTAGGAGGTAGTACATGTCTTCGATATTAACGAGCTCTCTTTAGCCGTGTACGCACTCTCGGGTCAGTCAAGCAGGACATCGGCACAGCAGGACCGAGCATCGAAACTCGCCACTCTGCCAGGTGTCACCGACACTCTTCTGATCCAGCTTATCATTGCGGACAGGTTATGAACTGCCTGAAAGTTTAGCCATCAGGTCACCCTGACTCTGTCACAGTCTCCGTGAGACCACTTGCCGGTGAGCCTGCTGCCGCTTCATGGTTCGAGGTACGAAGTGAGGTGCTCCCTGCTCCGCGCTGTTGCGGTGCAGTGCCACCAGATGCGGTCACTCCACCCTGGTACGGCAACAGCTAGCCATTGGAATGTGCTGAGAACACTTTCTGTTCGAGAAGCGCTTATAGTGTCGGGTCCTTCCGGTGTACCTGGGTCCAGAGTTCAATGCCTGTCTCCTGTAGCCTGCTTAATGCGGACATATTGTGCTACGTTTTTTTATGGTTAAAAATAAAGAACTTTGACAACATTAGGCTGCCTTCATTGTCTACACCTCCACCCAGCTCCATCAGAGAACCACTCTTCCACTCTGTTTGCCCCAGCACTACTACATAACAGCTCAGAAAAGCATGATCCAGAAAGTCGCTAAATGTTTCGAGTTGCAGGGATGTCACTTTAAGCATCTGATCTGAAGGCTACGAATGTTTTTGAAGGACGTACTGTAACTGATAATGTGTTAAAATAATACAACCGGCCATTCATTCTGAGTTTAGTATACATTCTTAACATCTACACACTGATAAGTTATGTTTTTTTATTTCTGTCCTACGACGGTTCATTTGTTGTTAGCCCATTATTACTATTCATAATATTTCCTACATGTCTGCGCAGTAGTTTTTATGTTCAACGGTAAAAATAACTGTAGTTGTGGGATTGTGTCGTTTAAGAAACAGCATATTGTACAGCCTTATTGCCACGAGTGACCTACCGGTACCATCCGACCGTCGTGTCATCCTCAGAGGAGGATGCGGATAGGAGGGGCATGGGGTCAGCGTACCACTCTCCCGGTCGTTATGATGGTGTTCTTGACCGAAGCCGCTGCTATTCGGTCGAGTAGCTCCTCAATTGGCATCACGAGGCTGAGTGCACCCCAAAAAATGGCAACAGCGCATGGTGGCTGGATGGTCACCCTCCAATTGCCGGCCACGTCCAACAGCGCTTAACTTCGGTGGTCTCACGGGAACCGGTGTATCCACTGCGGCAAGGCTGTTGCCTGGACAGCCTTATTGACAGGTGAAAATTATTTATTGAGAGGAAATTTTGTTGGAGGCATTTTTGTACTTTAAATATGCAAAGAATAACGCTGTGCTGTTAGAGTGCTTTAGTTCTGGTTCACCCTGTATATTCTGATAAGACACTGCACAGTGCATGGTGGATCGTACAATGTGATTTTAGTTTGCCTTACATTTACGTACTAAGCGAGGATAAAATGACTGTATACTCGTACGCCTCTGTACGTAACCTAATCTCTTTTATCGTGTTCTCATGATCCTCTGGTGATGTATCCGACTGTGGCAGCATAGTGGTCGCACAATCTTCACGGTATACTGTCACCTGAATTTACGCAATAGGGTCGTCTTTATTTGTAGCTTTTCTATTTTCCCCAGCATTTCTGTTAAGACTTTCGTACGGGTTATAACGACTTGTTATAATAGTAACAGTGCGTCTCCGAATTTTTTCGATGTATCTTGCCATGCTTGTTGATAAGGACTTCACACTGGACCAATACTCTAGAACTGGTCGTACTAGTATCTTGTACACGATTTAAATTGCAGATGCAGTGCTCCGTTCTGATACTTGCTAGCAGGTTAAAACTATTTGCGTGAAAGGGACCAAAGCTGGAAAGAGGGGGAGAGGTATTAGGAGATCTAAATCTCTGATGGTGGGTCGTGAGACGTACCTCGATTGCTCAATGTTAAGCAATTTGCTCGCGAAAGTCAGGGATCTATATTCGGGTTCCAGTCCAGCGAATAGTTTTAATCAGCTGTCAGGTTTCAAGACAGTGCATACTCCGTTCCATAGAGAAAGATTGTTTCTGCCATTTTTTAATTACTTGAAATGTGAAATTAATTTTACAATGCCTTCTATAACTTGATCATGTCCACAACATGTATCCACACTTTCCATGCAATTTACTATATTTTACGTAAAATGATATAAAATAATGATTTAGAAACCTTATTATAAATTACACCAGAATTATGCAACTGATTTAAGAACACCAAAACTACTAACATTCCTCATTAATAGCAATAATTTATATCATTTCACCTGAAATTATTTAGCAACAAGACTGTAGTGAATCTGAAGAGACCATTTCTGCGTCCGTATGAGCGGAACTGAGCGTTATTGCGCTAATTAGCATATAATAATTACAGTGGAATGCTCTCCAAAAGCTTTGAGATAAAAGCAGGAACATGATAGACCTTTGCTCTTAAACTGCTCCCTGGAACAAGTGGTTAGCAAGTGGAGAAAATCTGATTCGAAGGGCATGAAGTTGGGAAACCTAATAGACAACACTACGTGGACTGACTATCATTAGCAGATGACACTGTATTGATGGCAAACTTACCATAGAATCTCACATTCTAATATAAAATTGATTGTATAAGCAGGATAAATAGATTTAAAAGTTTCTTTCTCAGACAGAGTTCATAACAACCTCTAAAAATTGTGCACTGAAATTACTCATAAAACAAAATGTATAATGTTAGCTCGTTCAGATATTTAAGTGAGTGGTTCAAATGGCTCTGAGCACTATGGGACTTAACATCTGTGGTCATCAGTCCCCTAGAACTTAGAACTACTTAAACCTAACTAAAGACATGACACACATCCATGCCTGAAGCAGGATTCGAACCCGCGACCGTAGCGGTTGCGCGGTTCCAGACTGAAGCTCCTAGAACCGCACGGCCACACCGGCCGGCTTTAAGTGAGTGGCTAAGGATGAAAAGCAGTGAGAAGGATATTTCTGAGATAAGAACAAATAAGACGAACGTTGCGTTCCAGAACACTAGAAACGTATAACAGAACAAGGCACTGTATGGCTCTGAAACTACTGTGGAAAGATGGCACAAAAATAACGAAAACAGAAAGAAGACTGGTTAGAACCATACTTGCCCCATAGACAACTGAGTACAACAGGCCATAACCTGACAAAGAAATCTACAAACATCTAGAGAACATTATCCACACCATGAGCAAAAGAAGAATGTCGTTCTTCAGGCGTTTGGATAGAATGGACGAAGAAAGACTGACGAAGCAAATCTTTAGTAAAATTATATAGCTGAAAGGAAAATCATGGTTTCCATTGACACTAAGTGACCTCAAAGAAGCTAATATCAATATAATGTAGAGACATAACAAGAATTTATTTAGGTACAAAATTTAGAATGTTATCTTCAGGGACGAGCAAGAAAGAAAAAGAAAGCAGTTTCAAAACATCGAACAGCTCTGGAAGCAAAAATCAGAAGATATGAAACGAATGTGGATGAAGAGGAGGAAGAAGAAGAAGAATTCATGGAGCAAGAATTGAAATACTGTTTTAACATTCTGCGTAAAATGGCTGTTCGAATAATAAATAAATAATTATTAAGTATGCTGAATTGATTTGGACAATTAGATCACAACTCCCTGTTTTGTTGTCTGGTGAAGGAAGTCATAAAAATGTAAAGCCATCGGATATTAAGTATATGCTTGACCGAGCGAGGTGTCGGATGACAAAAATGAAATTCATGTTACAGAATGACCGGTTTCGTAACCCCAGCCCAGCCATTTAGATACTTCATGGTTTCATTAAACCGAGACAGTTTCTTAAAATGACAACGGCCAATTTCCTTGTATAATATGTTCAGTTCCAAGTGTTACATTATCAATGATATCGACGTCAAAAGAGCATATAAGTCTAACTTTCTTTTGTTTGTTTGCCATAGCGCCGTGATAAGGTCTTTAATAGGAAGATCAGTATACTGGAGAACGAGCTAAAAACTGAAAGTTAGACAACACGAAAGCAAATGTTTTGGGAAATTTAGGCCAAACGTGAGTGCCTGTACAATTCAATTTCCTCATCTTAATAAAATTTGCTAATTAGTTCTTTTTGAAATATCTGTGTTCATCTCATTTATAATGTGCGAAATACCATTTGCAAATGATACACCAAGACAATAACTACGTTATCTATTATCGTAGAAATCTCTCTCCCATGTATCTGGGAAAGCATCACGAAGCATTCACCTTTCAAATTTTCACCCGTAATTTGTTTTATTTGTCACTGGTTGTATTAATAACTGGCTTATATTCCCAATAAGATCACCTAAATATCATATTTATTACGTAAAGAAGGAAGAGAATACCCAGGATGGGCTAAGTGTGTGTGGGATGGGGAGGGAGAGGGAGACTAGATTAGTTTTGTGGAAGTGGGAGAGGTTGTGCCGTAGTGATATGCATTGACGATTGGGAAGCTGTAAGTACCTTCTTACTGGCTTTCAGTTGCCCGATGCACCACAGAAGGAATTCTAACACTAGAACGTTGCCATCGGCCGTTCCTGCTCCCGCAGATGGTACGCTTAGCATAACACATAAATCACACGAGAAAATTTGGAATAATAAAGTCAGTTCCTACATGCAGATCGCTATGACTTTTATGTAGCCTTTCAGGATAATTAGAGTTAAAATCCTCCGCCTGTTTGTAAAATAATCAAAACGTCTGGATATTGGTAGTTGGATCTCCGTTGGGACGAACTTTTGCCATGTAACATGGACTTCTTTGTAGCCCTGAGATTCCTACTGAACAAAACAGTGATTATAATTCCCTAACATCTAATGAATGCCAAGCCTTCTGAAGCCCCATAGGCATTATCTGACTTTGGCCCTTGACTCTACCACAAAGGAAACGCGCAACATAAATTTAACTATCGAACTTCAGATAGACCAATCGGATAACGAACTTCACTAAATGCTTCCTAGTATCTCTCTCTTACAGTGTAAATGAGGTTAGTTGCCATAGGAGGAGGAATGGCGAGCTGGTATGCACAATAGGGAAAAGTTTAATGAATTACACTGACTAGAAATTGGCATCTATTTACAAAAGGGAGTGACAATATGGTTCTTTAAGGGCAAACTGTTTTTCATTACATTAATCATCATTATTCAGCAAGGATTAGGTTAACTAAGGAACGAAACATGGACGCTCATGTGCTCACACGCAAAGATTCAAAAATTTAAAGAATAACCGAAGTCAAAACGCACCATCTTCTAGTAAAGAGTGAGTCGTTATAACTGGCTTGCGACTCGCAACGGAAAGGACGAAATTTAACAGCGATCACGGTTCATGGGGTGAAAACATGTCCACATAAAGAATAAAAGTCAGATAAAAGTCAGCCCCATCTAAATCTAGTTAAATGACAGCAAGTGACCACTCTCTAGAAGACCATATGCTTCTGAGAAAAGACATTCAAAATTCTGGAAAGCACCTAAACGATAGACTGAACTAACCCCATCCGAAATCATGTTCCAAGTGCGCACGGAAGAGGCAAATCACACTCATCAGACCCGGGCACAGCGACTGACACACTCTGCACAAAATCTAACTTGTCTCGCCAACGTAGACAGAAGTGGAAACAACTTGGAGGGGACGAAATGAGCAGTCTAGAAGACGCCTCCTCCACTCACGTGATAAGAGAAACAGCTTAAAATTTTCCATTGGTTCGACGTCCAAAATTTGAACAGGTGCCTGTACATGAGCCTAAGGGAACCAATCATGAGGCAGACAGACGCCACGAGAAACCGGCTCCCCAAGCCAGTTTCGAAAAAATTAAAGTCAACGGCCGTTTCCCGGTTCTGTACAAAGCTGAACCATGAAATTTCATCTGAATTCCTGTTGAATTTGCAATTACCCCCACATTCATACAGTCTAGTAAACGTCCATGTTTAGGACAGGTCGTTAAATGTACATGGAAGACTCTGCAGGTGAGATGCTCAGTAGATCGGTACGGGCTTTTGTTAAAGTTTCGAGAACATACCTTCACCGAAGAGTCAAGCAGTATTTTTCTCCCTCCTACGTATATCTCGCGAAGAGACCATGAGGATAAAATCAGAGAGATTAGAGCCCACACAGAAGCATACCGACAATCCTTCTTTCCACGAACAATACGAGACTGGAATAGAAGGGAGAACCGATAGAGGTACTCAGGGTACCCTCCGCCACACACCGTCAGGTGACTTGCGGAGTATGGATGTAGATGTAGATGTAGACGGCTGAATATCAAACGCAATAAAAATGAAGATAAAATCAACAAATCCGGTAAACAGCGTGATCCCCTCTGGCATGATAATAATATGCGAAAACACTCGTAGAGAAAAGAAACTCTGCAGAAATTGACAAAAATACGTCACATGACAGGTGGATTGACTCCCACCTTTCGTAGTTAACTGCTGTACAATTTCAATTCTAAAACTGAAATAATTTCTGATACATTCATATTTTCCAAAAACCTTGATTTTATGACTGCCCGTTATAAATAACTTCCTGACATTTCAAACAATCCTATTGGAAGAACATCCGCAACTGAGAATTATAGCAGAGGCTGAAAATACCGCTTCAGTTGTGAATTATTTTCACACGACCGGTTTCGGACTGTTATAAGCCCATCCTCAGGTGTCGTTCTGGAAACAGCAAAAGACGGGAGATAATTTTCACACGCCGCCCGGCCGTTCACAACTTGAATTTAGTGGGGCTAGTGGCCCCGTGTTCTTCTCTCCGTAAATAGATGGCAGCACTTTTGTCACTCTGGTTTACCAATTTGCCTCCTCGTTGGCATCCGCTACTCCCTGATCTACACTCATAGGCAGCAAGCACACCGCGCCTGGTACACGCGGCGCTGGGGGACCACAGCACAGCGTTAAGTGTCGTGATATCATTTGTATATATTCCCGACCCAGGCAGTCGTCCGTAGTACTGTATGGTGCCACTTTCGCATTGACATATGTTTCACAGCACCTAGCCTAACGGCCGGTTTCGAAATGTTTTTAAAAATTTTAAAACTTTTTAGAAAAAAGATTTGTTTTTAGTTTTTTGTGTGTGTTGCGGCGTGTGAAAATTATCTCCTATCTTATGCTATTTCCAGTACGACACCTGAGGATGGGCTTATAACAGTCCGAAACCGTTCGTATGAAAATAATTTACAACTGAAGCGGTATTTTCAGCCTCTGCTGCTCCTGACATTTAATGTGCTTTCGTGAATGTCTCAGAAGGTAATTTTTAAACTAAACTTTTATTGCTAAATTATTAATTAATCAGAATTTTGTTCATAAAATATATCTTATGCAATGTTTTCCGTTTTGATCAGTAATTACTATTTTCAGTTGCTTCACATTGTTATTTTCATTTATTATGCTGTCAGAGTGAGTGAGGGGTGAATTCAGCACGTACAATATCTGTTCAAAAGTATCCGGATATCTATGAGTCGACCTTAATATGCGATGTATCCACCCTTCGCCTTTATGACATCTTTAACTCTGCTGGGGACACTTCCAGTTAAGTATCTGAATGTCTCTGGAGGAATGGCAGACCATTCTTCCTCAAGAACTGAAACCAGTGAAGGTACTGATGATGGACGATGGGGTCTGGAGTGAAGTCGACGTTACAACTCATCCGAAAAGAGTACCATTCGGACCACTTCGAAAACCTAGGCAGGCCTATCTATTTCAGGAATATTGAAGCCCACAGACCATTTCTTGACAGAGGATACTTTTTGACGACAGTGACCGTCTTCGAAATGTTCCTCTACTGTACGCAGTAGTAAATGCTGTAAAATGTGTTCATATCCTTCCGCTTTTAGCGTTTTCTGAAGCGCAATAAAGGGGACCACACCATAATGACAACAACACCCTCATACAGTAACATAAACTCCTCCACACTTTTGGCACTAATATTGAGGGCAGGTAACGTTCTCCAGGCTTTCGTTTAACCAACGCTCTTCCATCAGATCGTCACAGGATATAGAGTGATTCATCGCACTAAATGGCTCATTTCCAGTCATCCAGTGCCTAGTGGCGTCTGTCTTTACATCCCCTTAAGCGTTGTTTTGCACTTTAACTCCCTACTCGTCGTATATGTGCCCTCTGGACTGATGGCTGCACTTCAAAACTCATGGAAGATTCCTTCTGCTGGTTTCATGTGGTTTCTTAGAGTCGCCCTCTGCATTGATCAACGGTTCCTGTCCGTCCGTACTTGATGTCTGCTTAGTACTGGTTTAGTCGTGGTCGTTGCTTCTCGTTTTCACTTCACAGTCACATCGCCAACAGTTGACTTATGCCACTTTAGAAGGGCTGAAATGTCGTTGACGGGTTTGTTACACAGGTGATATCCAACAACTAGTCAACGTTCAAGGTCAGTGAGCTGTCCTAACCGACCCATTCTGCTGTTACTGATTCTCTCTGTCATCAGAATACTCTCCCCATCGTTTTATACTGGCGGGTTCGCGTTTCGTGATGTACACGGTGTCCATAATTAAAGGTCCAGTTTAAGAACGCAGTAGAAAGGGAACCACTGCTCAGAATGATGTCAAATTTGAACAGAAATTTATGGACGCAGAGGAAAACATTGTAGAGTAAAAAAAAACTTTAACTCCAATTTTATTAATAGATGGTGCTCTAAGCGTCTTAATTTTAAATGGGGTCGGCTACAAACGACAGACGAATCGCAATACGACTTGTATGGTTTGAGTTGCATTTTACACCATCGGTATTGTTCAATGTGCAAGACTACACAAATTCTGCAGTCAACAGTTGTGTCAATGCTAATTAGGCAGCCCCATTCAACACGGCTAAGTTGTACCGTATCGAATGGGAAAAAACGGGCTTTAATTGTTCTGAGATCAAACATTTCATAAACTGCAAAACGATTTCGGTTTTTAATTGTTCTGCTGCCAAGAAACAAACAAAAAGCAAAATGACGTAGGTTTTTAAATGTCAGGAGACTGGCGCAAGACATGTCCAGTATACCGTCCACGTAATTTATCCATAAGTTGTGTAACACGCCCGGGGGTACGAATGGGTGGGGTACTTTTAAACTGACTTCTCGTTTCGTGACCGTGCGCCCTGTCCACACCACGTACCTGATAATCCCGCGGCGGTCGTATTGTCCTGCTCCACACTGCTGTTGGCTTGCCTGAAATTATCTATCGAAATATGCAAGCGGGTTTAGGGGAGCCACCCAACGTTAAAACACAACACTGTCCTATGTCTGGTATGAACATCTATATTCTGAGACGATATGGAAACTACAGGTTGCACTGTTCACACTCTAAATCGTAACTGTTTATCCCAATTAACAATATTGGTGATTAACAGTCCAAAAATATAATTCAAACGAGCGTGCGCGTAACCGACACGACGCGGGTGATCGTTGATGATGCGGAAGCCTAATGATCGAACGAAAGTTCTTACGCTCGTCGCACATACAGATATGCCTGCGCGTAACCGTCGCGGCGCGGCTGATTGTTGATAATGCGGAAACGCGATGATCGAACGCATGTCCTCACGCTCGCTACAAGACACTGCCACTTAACTGCGCTCTTTTATGGTAACTCATTTCTACTGATTCACATCAGTTCATTCTGGGAGACCGAACACGGCGCAGATGATTGATACTGGGCGACACGCAACGAGAAGATACACAAATACGTTATCGGCGGCACTGATCATGTTTAATTACATCTTGACGCACTTTTCCTCTGAATTACTTCCATATTTAATCACTTTACTGTAATAGCACTTGTAGCACCACTTCAACCTAAATAGTAACAATGCTTCTACACGCAAAGCTACACACTACACAACATAACCGTTTCGTGTCCCGTGCTCGACTCACTACAGACGCTGCTGGCCGCAAAGATACGCCACAACTAAGCCAGCGATATGACAGTACGCTTACAGTTGAAACAGCATGTTCCACAACAGATTGAAGTGTCTCGGGGGTCACGTTCAGAATGCATTACGCAATACTTCCCTTCAATTCAGCTACGATCGTAAGTGGAGTACTGAACACATCTTTTAGATGACTTCACATGCATAAGTCTCATGGGTTAAAGTCGAGTGATCAGGATGGCCAGGCTGTAGGGAAATGACGGCTGATAACTCCAGAATTTCCGAAATACCTCTGCAGCAGCCGCTTCACGGCCTGTGCAACGTGCAGATCAGCGCCGTCTTGCATAAAATCCTGCCCACACATCCACGCTGTTGAAAAGATGGAATGACGTAGGTACACAAAAGACTATCGTAGCGTTTACAAGTGATGATACAGGAAACAAGACTCGCAGGACTCATCTCCTCGAAAAATTACGCCCTACGATAAACGAGCCGTCAACCCGCTCCACACAGACACTTTGCAGAATGAAATGGCATCGGTTGATGTGCGTGCGGATTTTCCGTTCCCACATTCTGCAATTCTGCTTAGTGACAAGTCCTTGGAGATGGAACTGGGCTTCGTCTCTCCACAGAATGTTCCATGGCCACTCGTAGTGAAACGTCCCCTTTGAAAAATTATACATGACTGTGCTTAAACTGACACACAACAATTTTGGCGCAACGCAATCTGACTTTCAGTAATCCCTACAAAAGAATGGCCCTAACAAACATTAACCTATACGTTTCACAAATCACTTACCTCACAAAAATCTTCGTTACTCGAACTACTGCAAAACAGCGAGCGCCACTACTGCCAGCTAAATAAGAGATTCAAACTACGGAAGGCACTAACTACTGGTAGGCATAGTTAGCAAATGAAAGATTTTAATAGAGAACAAAAAATGTATTTACATTAATAGTCATAATATATATAGCAGTTCATGACATCCATTCTTACAAATCTACTGTTTCTGATGGACACACCTCCAGATTATCCATTCTCAGAAATCCGCCATCTCACTTCCCCACATCCACCACTGCTGGTGGCTCACCTCCAACTGCGCAACGCTACGCGCTGTTAACATCCAGCTGCCCAACACTACAATTGCAGACAACAATGCAAACTAGCCACAGTCTGCACACAGCACAGCCAGTGATTTTCATATAGAGCGCTACGTGGCGTTACCAATAAGAAAACCTAAACATCCTACTTACAGTAGTCCACTTTCACGTGGGAAAGAAATTCCAGAGGGAATGTTTGTCTTGCTGGTAGGTCAGCAGGAAGCAACTTCTGAACATTGATAATTTTGTATGGGTAGCAACGCAGGATGTTTCGTTCGATTTTATGTACCATGGTGGCAGTCATGTCCAAAGTTTGGGAAACCCCTCTTACACTGCATGTCTGCAAATCACCGCTCGACCCCTCTTGCAATGCTGTGGTCACATATTCGGCACACGTCGGATCAACTGATTTCCTCCCTCTAGCACATTACACTTCAAAAGAACCTCTCTTTCCGAATTTTGTAATCATTTTCTGAAGACCCGCAGCAGCTGTAGGATCATTGCCTATTTTCATATCCTTGTGCGTTCAGGACTTCTGCAGGGCTACTGGCGCGTAGTCACAGTTTCTGTGAAAGAGCTTTACCAGCTACATGCGATCCTTCATAGACACAGTCATTTCCGGTGTCTCGGATGCACACTGAGGAACAGCTGTGTGCCGCGCGTCTGTTGGTGTGCATATTCTGGAGCTTACAGCCCCATTATTGGTCAAATTTTTGTTAATTTTGTTTTTTTTCCATGACATTTTTCCCCAAAGTCAATAACACGCTGTTCAAATTTAAAGTCATTCTGAGCAGTGGTTCTCTTTCTACAGCCTCTTGAAACTGGAACTTTAATTGTGGACACCCTGTACGTTGACGAATTCTGCACGACGTGCTTGTGTCCGGATGCTTTTGATCACGTATCATATGTGGCGTATGAATCTTGAAGTGTGGTAATAATTTGAATGATTCGTATTGTGTAACTGTTGCGAGAGTTATTTGATTATGGGTATGAATGATTGGGTTTAAATTCAACTGTCTCACCCTCTAGTTTCTGTGTCCTCACTTCATGTAATACCAGTTCTGTTATTGTGGTTCGGATGAACCGTTTATAAAAATGGACCTAAGACAAAAATCTCTGTGTATAGCGACCGGTCAAGTACTTAGTCTTACTGGGATCTCACGTGGATGTAGATGTAGATATATGTGTATGCCACATATAGCTACTAAAAATTCACAATTACATATCTTCACGACTTTTCATAAAGGGTTTCGAATCTGTATGGGGTAGGAGAAATGGATTTATAGTTTTTAGGCTGATTTAATAACATGGTGTATTAGAAATTTATTTTTAGTAAATAATTACTTTCTGTTTTTTAGTCGTGCGTATGTGAAATTTTTCGATGGATTGTAAACATATTGATGGGATTACAACAGAGAGAAGTGTTAAATTTCAAGGATTATGCTTCTCTGGTTCAGAGGTGGGGACTGATATCCCCCCAATGGTTGGGGGGGGGGGGGGATGTTGCTCCCAAAGTAGGTGGTGCGGGGACGACAGGGAGAGAAGTACCCCCCACCGTCACAAGGGGGCAGGTGTAGTCTTCTGGTTCTGAGAGGCGACAAGAGTGCGAGAAACTGATGGGGTGACAGCGACGGATTAAGGTGAGGTCATAGCCACAGGACGTAGGAACTCAAATTTCCTCTTAGCCTCAGTGAAGGTCAGTCGGTCCAGGGTCTTATAGTCCATGTTTTTCCTCTCTGTCTGTAAAATCCTGCAGTCTGGCTAGCACAGTGAATGATGCTCTCCGCAGTTGACACAGATGGGAGGCGGGGCACATGGAGTATTGGGATAGGATGGACTTCCACAATCTCGACATGTGATCCTGGAACAACATTGGAAAGAGATATGGCCGAACTTCCAGCAGTTAAAGCACCGCATCGTGAGAGGTATATATGGCTTGACGTCACAGTGGTCACCTTGACCTTCTCGGGAAATGTGTCACCCTCGAAGGCCAAGATGGAGGCACCAGTGGCAACCTGATTATCCCTCGGACCCCAACCGACGAGCCAGACGAAATGAAGACCTTGATGCTCTAAATTGGCGCGCAGTTCTTTGTCAGACTGCAAAGGAAGGTCTCTGTGGAATATAATACCCTGGACATCATTTAAGCTCTTATGGGGCGTGATGGAACAGAAACATCCCCCAACTTGTCACAAGCGAGTAATGCCCATGACTGGGCAGAGGATGCTTTTTTTTATCAAGACTGACCCAGAGCGCATTTTGGACAAGCCCTCTACCTCCCCGAACTTGTCCTACAAATTCTGCACAAAAAACTGAGGCTTCATGGACATGAAAGATTCCCCATAATCTCCAATACATATGACGTACTGGGGCGAATAAGCTTGACTGCCATCCTTAGTCTGGCGTTCCTCCCATGGTGTGGCCAGGGAGGGGAACGATTTGAGGTCATATTTATTAGCATTGAAGTTAGTCTTTGCCCGCTTAGAGACTGCTGGCGTGGACTACCAGTAAGAGATGACGTACATCCGTTTCATCCGCCCTGATGCCACCCAGTCTGATCAGGGGACCTCCCCACAGGTGTCACCCAGCCTCAGCAAAGGCCACCTGGCAGGATAGCCATTGCCGGAAGTCCCAATGCCCATAGGTGATGGGCATCTACTCCTTGGCACACGTGGGAGGTTAACGGCGCAGGCATCAGGAGAGCGATCCCTATGTAGTCAGGGGGCTACAAGCGACAGTGTACATGGCAGCCCCACCACAACGGATTGGCTACCGTGCTGGATATGAGGTGCAAAAAATTTCATGGTCATCAGCGGCGCAGAAAATGACATTGCATAGTCGATGGAGGAAAACGCCCCCAGGAAGGTGTCCTCACCCAAGACATGGAGGATGAGCGGGACTGCAAAACCTTGACGAGTAAATGGGCTAAAGATCTCAATGCACGATGGACACGATGCACCATGTAAGGCGCCCTTCCCCAATTGGCTCGCTCTTCGGGAAAATTTAGAAAGATGGAGATCAAACCCTACAGCGGACCATCACATAAAGGCCGAAAGGTGTGAGAGTCCTTTTAATCGCCTCTTACGACAGGCAGGAATACCCCGGGCCTATTCTAACCCCCGGACCCGCAGTGGGATAGTACCGAGAGAAGATACTAAACTGATAAGCGTAGTATGAACTTTCTAGCCATTTACTGAGTGGTTAAAGTTGTGCTTTGGACAGCAGATCGCGAGTTCTATACTTATGCTGGTTACCAGTGGGCGAATGTGCTATGAGAATGAATGGGATAGAAGTCTAATGGAAAAGAAGTCTAATTGAATAGAAGTCTCCACGATCAAGTATTGCCTTTACTTTAGGAACTGTGTATTACTGTGTAATTGATAGCAGCATGTGTATTATTAAAGTGAGAATACAGAAGAGGCATTTTGGCAAAGAACTCGTTATATTTAGTAGCTTCAGTCAGATCTGGTAGAATGAATTCTCTTATCTGTTACGGCACATAACAATTTATGCACTGTTCTGACACGTGTGGGCAATCTGTCTCTTAAACAGCTTTTCCAGGCTGAATCACCAATACGTTATTTCAGAATAGGCCGTGGTTCTAATAAGCTCACTAAAGAAAGTATGCAAAGCCTGTGTGTGATGTTACAGGGCGGTACATAGGAGGTCCGATTTCTCACAAAATTAAACTCAAAACTAAACAAAAATTTTATTTATTGATCTCAGAACTTTCTGCGTTACCGATACTTAAAATCTGGGTATTCCCTACGATGTACATAACTGACAGAGAATAGTTTGTATGGGATTCGTATATTTTTTTCTGTCACGTAAGTGAAGTTCCGATATAACAACCGCTTTCCTGCTGTATTTTTCGTGATGGAGGCATTCGGGTGAAGAACTACAGGCGACATGAGACGTGGTATTTTATTCTGTGGCCCCTGCTGCTGGAACGTTCTTGTTTTCAATAAACATTTACGTCATACTGGAACAACAAAACAAACAACACAATGCGTATTCTACAGCTACATATAATACACTCTCTGAATAACTTGTTAGCGAGTGACAGTGTGTGCTGTTTATTTTGCCTTAATTATTGTTTGTCTCCGTTCCATTCCTGGCTGGAGCGTGGGAAGGATTACAGTCTGTTCTTCTCTGCGTGGAAAGAATGTCTGTTTGTTCTCTTTGTGTGCTGTTATCCGTTTGTTTCTGGCTGCACTTCTCGAGTAAGAGTATTTTACACAAACACGAAAATACACACACACAGCGGACATCACCAGTGTATGCACGCTACAACATTGGGGGTTGAAACTACTGCTCAGTACCAACAGTGAAACTAGCTAACTCATTGCTACCAGGCTAATGATTGTAATTTATCGCGATGTAAGCTAACGTGCAATTATTAACTTTATACGATGTCGCTGTCCACGGATGTAATGATTTTTGCCTCTGAAAAGCGAAACGGGTTATAGTAAATTAAATTGTGTGTGATTTGTGGCTATTTTATCTGTTCGTAAATATACACATCATTGTATATTGTCATGTGTTGTCATAAGAAATGACTGGTGTACCACAGAATCTGGTAAAGTGTCGTCTGCAACTGCTCACTAGTGCGAAAACTTCGTGGGAGGAGTTACGTGACATATAAAACGCAAATACGAAAATAGATGTAGGACGTACAATAGAAAGCAGTTCACGTAATAATGTTTCCGATATTCTTCCACCTCGTTATTTATTTAGGTAACGTTGTGCCTGGAGGATAGTGTACCTAGGAACAAATGATGTTTCCTGATCGGTGTTTCAAGCTAGTAGCTTATTTTAGAATCACACGTAGGAACGCACAGTAAAGACCGCCACAAGTGGATTCCGGCAATTCCTGCTGTTTCCGCTGTTGTGACACTTGAAGATATATTTTTTTTGCAACATTTTAGATATTACGAATTCTAAATATTTAAGTGCTGAGTAATGTTAATTCTTCAGTTTTAGATTTTCATGGTGACTAAAATTCTGCTGGCACTGAGGTGACCAAAGTCATGGGATTCTTCCCCCCCACTCCCATGAATCATGGACCTTGCCGTCGGTGGGGAGGCTTGCGTGCCTCAGCGATACAGATAGCCGTACCGTAGGAGCAACCACAATGGAGGGGTATCTGTTGAGAGGCCAGACAAACGTGTGGTTCCTGAAGAGGGGCAGCAGCCTTTTCAGTAGTTGCAAGGGCAACAGCCGGATGATTGACTGATCTGGCCTTGTAACACTAACCAAAACGGCCTTGCTGTGCTGGTACTGCGAACGGCTGAAAGCAAGGGGAAACTACAGCCGTAATTTTTCCCGAGGGCATGCAGCTTTTCTGTATGGTTAAATGATGATGGCGTCCTCTCGGGTAAAAATATTCCGGAGGTAAAATAGTCCTCCATTCGGATCTCCGGGCGGGGAACACTCATCAGGATGTCGTTATCAGGAAAAAGAAAACTGGCGTTCTACGGATCATAACGTGGAATGTCAGATACCTTAATCGGGCAGGTAGGTTAGACAATATGAAAAGGGAAATGGATAGGTTAAAGTTAGATATAGTGGGAATTAGTGAAATTCAGTGACAGGAGGAACAAGACTTTTGGTCAGGAGAATACAGGGTTATAAATACAAAGTCAATTAGGGGTAATGCAGGAGTAGGTTTAATAATGAATTAAAAAAATAGGAGCTCGTGTAAGCTACTACAGCATAGTGAACGTATTATTGTGCCCAAGATAGACACGAAGCCCACGCCTACTACAGTAGTACAAGTTTATATGCCAACTAGCTCTGCAGATGACGAAGAAACTGAAGAAATGTACGATGAAATAAAAGAAATTATTCAGATAGTGAAAGGAGATGAAAATTTAATAGTCATGGGTAACTGGAAGTCGGTAGTAGGAAAAGGGAGAGAAGGAAACGTAGTAGGTGAATATGGATTGGGGCTAAGAAATGAAAGAGGAAGCCAGAGCTCAACTTAATCATAGCTAACACTTGGTCAAGAATCATAAAAGAAGGTTGTATACATGGAAGAACCCTGGAGATACTGAGAGGTTTCAGACAGATTATACAATGGTAAGACAGAGATTTAGGAACCAGGTTGCAAATTGTAAGACATTTCCAGGGGCAGATGTGGACTCTGACCACAATCTATTGGTTATGAACTGTAGATTAAAACTGAAGAAACTGCGAAAAGGTGGGAATGTAAAGAGATGGGATCTGGATAAACTAACTAAACCAGAGGTTGCAAAGAGGATTGAGAGAAAGGGGGAAAAGAAATACAGTAGAAGAAGAATGGGTAGCTTTGAGGGATGAAGTAGTGAAGGCAGCAGAGGATCACGTAGGTAAAAAGACGAGGGCTATTAGAAATCCTTGGTTAGCAGAAGAAATATTGAATTTAATTGATGAAAGGAGAAAATATAAAAATGCAGTAAATGAAGGAGGCAAAAAGGAATACAAACGTCTCAAAAATGAGATCGACAGGAAGTGCAAAATGGCTAAGCAGGGATGGATAGAGAACAAATGTAAGGATGTAGAGGCTTATGTCACGAGGGGTAAGATAGATACTGTCTACAGGAAAATTAAGGAGACCTTTGGAGAAAACAGAACCACTTGCATGAATATCAAGAGCTGAGATGGAAACCAAGTTATAAGCAAAGAAGGGAAAGCAGAAAGATGGAAAGAGTATATAGAGGGTCTATACAAGGGCGATGTACTTGAGGACAATATAATGGAAATGGAAGAGGATGTAGATGAAGATGAAATGGGAGATACGATACTGCGTGAAGAGTTTGACAGAGCACTGAAAGACCTGAGTCGAAACAAGGCCCCGGGAGTAAATAACACTCCATTAGAACTACTGGGAGAGCCAGATGTATGAGATACCCTCAGACTTCAAGAAGAATACAACAATTCCAATCCCAAAGAAAGCAGGTGTCGACAGATGTGAAATTACCGAACTATCAGTTTAATAAGTCACGGCTGCAAAATACTTACACGAATTCTTTACAGACGAATGGAAAATCTAGTAGAAGCCGACCTCGGGGAAGATAAGTTTGGATTCCGTAGAAATAGTGGAACACGTGAGGCAATACTGACCCTACGACTTATTCTAGAAGCTAGATTAAGGAAAGGCAAACCTACGTTTCTAGCATTTGTAGACTTAGAGAAAGCTTTTGACAATGTTGACTGGAATATTATCTTTCAAATTCTGAAGGGGTCAGGGGTAAAATACAGGGAGCGAAAGGCTATTTACAATTTGTACAGGAACCAGATGGCAGTTATAAGAGTCGAGGGGCATGAAAGGGAAGCAGTGGTTGGGAAGGGAGTGAGACAGGGGTGTAGCCTCTCCCCGATGTTATTCAATCTGTATATTGAGCAAGCAGTAAAGGAAACAAAAGAAAAATTCGGAGGAGGTATTAAAATCCATGGAGAAGAAATAAAAACTTTGAGGTTCGCCGATGACATTGTAATTCTATCAGAGAAAGGAAAGGACTTGGAAGAGCAGTTGAACGGAATGGACAGTGTCTTGAAAGCAGGATATAAGGTGAACATCAACAAAAGCAAAACGAGGATAATGGAATGTAGTCGAATTAAGTCGGGTGATGCTGAGGGAATTAGATAAGGAAATGAGACACTTAAAGTAGTAAAGGAGTTTTGCTATTTGGGGAGCAAAATAACTGATGATGGTCGAAGTAGAGAGGATATAAAATGCAGACTGTTAATGGCAAGGAAAGCGTTTCTGAAGAAGAGAAATTTGTTAACATCGACTATAGATTTGAGTGTCAGGAAGTCGTTTCTGAAAGTATTTGTATGGAGTGTAGCCATGTATGGACGTGAAACATGAACTATAAATAGTTTAGACAAGAAGAGAATATAAGCTTTCGAAATGTGGTGCTACAGAAGAATGCTGAAGATTAGATGGGTAGATCACATGACTAAAGAGGAGATATTGAATGGGAATGGTGAGAAGAGAAGTCTGTGGCACAACTTGACTGGAAGAAGGAATCGGTTGGTAGGATATCAAGGGATCACCAATTTAGTACTGGAGGGCAGCGTGGAGGGTAAAAATCGTAGAGGGAGACCAAGAGATGAATACACCAAGCAGATTCAGAAGGATGTAGGTTGCAGTATGTACTGGGAGATGAAGAAGCTTGCACAGAATCGAGTAGCATGGAGACCTGCATCAAACCAGTCTCAGGACTGAAGACCACAACAACAGCAGCCTCCTAATATCGTGTCTGACCTCCTTATGTATCGTGCAGTGCAACATTTCGACGTGGCGTGGACTCAACAAGTAGTCAGAAGTCTCTTGCAGAAACGTTAAACCATGCTGTCTCTAGAGCAGTGTATAATTGCGGAAGTGTTGTCGGTGCAGGATTCTGTGCACGAACTAACCTCTGGATTATGTACCATAAATGTTCGGTTGGATTCATATGAGGTAGACTGGGCGGCCAAATTATTCACTCGAATCGGCCAGAATGTTCTTCAAACCAATGGCGAACAATTGTGGCGCGGTGAGAAGGCCCAGTTTCATCCGCAAAATTTCCATCGTTGCTTGAGGACGTGAAGTCCATGAATCTCTGTAAATGGTTTCCATGTAGTTCAGTTGGACAAGAAGACCCAGTCACTCTATGAAAACGCAGCCTACACCATTGTGGTGCCACCACCGGCTTCTACAATGTCTTGTTGACGACTTGGCTCTATGGCTTCGTGGGCGTCACACTCGAATACTATTATCAGCTCTTAAAAACTGAAATCGGGACCCCCAGGCCACGATTTTCCAGTTGTCTGGGGTCAAAGCGATATGGTCGCGGGCTCAGGAGAAGCGCTGCCCGCGATGTCGTGCTGTTAGCAAAGGCACTCGCGTCGGTCGTCTGCTGCCATAGCCCATTAACGCCATGTTCTGTGCGTCTAGATCCAACTATCATACCGCGTTCTAAGATTGTTAATTTACGTCGTGCGGCGATAATCTCGTTGGAAACCTTTTCTCATGAATCACCTGAGTAGAAATAACAGCTCCACTAATGCACTGCTCTTTTGTACCTTGTGTATGCGATGTTACCGCCGTCTATATATGTGCAAATCGCTGTCCCAATACTTGTCGCCAAGTGTATTTTTAAAAGTAGTTACATAACTTTCTGGCGTTAAACCATATTTAGTCAGTCATGAACTATCTTTCACCTTGAAAAGGAACTTTGTAACGTACAAACACTTGGCATTTGCTAATAAATTGTGTTTCTTTATTGTTTTAACTATTTGCCCTCTATCGGCAATGACAATTTGTGTTAGTTTCCAACACCTTCTGTTTCAAAATGTTTTTAACCTGCAGTTGGTTTTTGATAATACTTCTTCTTAACGTGGTTTCACTTACTGATTATCACTGTACAACACAATTTAACTTTTTGTCGGCTGTATGGATAAAATAATGGTTTCCCATTTTCATGAGTGTGAGAAAAACTGATCTGAAACTAATAATTTCCTATAATACCGTTTTACAAAACTAGAGTTTTTATTGTATATGAAAAATACATAATTTTGAAACCTTGGAAAGACATACTTCAGACAGAGATTAGTTTAGATGGACATTTTATTTTGATGGTCATTTTGTTTTGTATTCACGTTCTGCAGTGTCTCCAGCTAATGAAAAACGATTTTCTGCCAGCATGGTGCCCCTCCATTGCCGCACAAAGCGCTTTTCGATTACTGAAGTAGCGTGGTGGAAACGTTCCTCGTGTTCATCACCTGTATCCGCCAAGTTCTGAAGGGAAAAGTAAAAAAGGCAGTAAAGGAAATATCACTTTTGTGACATAGGCCACTTCATACGTTGGAGAATCTTATCATGCTATTCACAATCCCTTTATAGTCATCCGATTTGTGACTTTCAAGAAAGCAAGCACACAGCAACTTGAAGGAATTGCATGCTTCTTTTCCAGCGTCACTTAACTAGCTGGTAAAATTTGTCGTATTTGGTGACCAGTAATTAACTCCTCTTTAATCATTGCACCGCTGATATTGGGAAACTTTATCTTCGGATGTGCAAAAGATTTCCTTTCTCTGTCTAGCTCTTTTACCAATATCTTCATTACCGTCATTTTAATATGCGAGAGTGGGAGATAGCTTCTTCAGAGATTACTAACGTCGCATAAGACACACTCATTTTACCTGGAATGCAGGCGTTTGCTTAGGCCTCTCCATAGGTACGTAATGTTCATTCCTGTTGCGATTGTCTCACTCGCACAGAAAGCTACGGTACTTCGTGCAAACTGGCTGCATACCTGTTAATAGCCCTATTACTTTCATACAGGTGCCAGTTATATGTGCAATAGTATAAGTAACTGAGCAAAACTCGCATAGTTTCAAAAGCCTCTTTCCTCTTAACCGAGTATCCGATTGAAACTGAGGGTTATTTACCACCATTATGAAGGAGAAAATCCTTTAACTTGATTTCGAGGAAAAAATATAGCCGGCGGCTGTGGCCGAGCGGTTCTAGGCGCTTCAGTCCGGAACCGAGCTGCTGCTACGGTCGCAGTTTCGAATCCTGCCTCGGACATGGATGTGTGTGATGTCCTTAGATTAGTTAGGTTTAACTGGTTCTAAGTCAAGGGGACTGATGACCTCAAATGTTAAGTCCCATAGAGCTTAGAGCTATTTTTTTAAACAATATAGAGCCTCCACTCCTCACCGCTGTGTACATGATGCAGTGCTCCGAAGAAACTGTAAAGTTAAAACTGTGTGACTTAACTTTCTACTACTGCGTTGCACACGTACTTTGATCTAGTGTAGCCGTTGACCTGCTTTTGAATACGGACATTAACTATGTAAATTAATTTCGGAACGTGTGGTGCTTAGTTACTCTAAAAGAAACATGATTATCTGTAAATGTGATTGAATACAAGGAATTGCAATCAAAAGTACAAAGGATGGCTTCGTCATCAATCACAACACATTGGCTAATTGTTGAGTATTGAAACTGCGTCCCATTAGAAAATATATCTACTCTTTACACGAAAATGTTGCAAAAGAGTACAATTGCTAATTCCACCTCAGAAAGTTCGTTTAGGTCCGACAGTTGTTTCTTACCTTCACGAATAACTCAGCTCTGCTCTGTCGTGTTCAGTTGTAAGAATACGATGTGCTGCACTGTATGATCCCGAATCAGATCACCGCGCGGCCATTTGCCTTACTATTTACTTTAGGCTGCTTTGGCAAATAAGACTTTTGCTATATTAAAAAAAAATACAGATCACTACCCATGCATCAGCAGGAGGTATGACAGTGCAGTAATGTTGCTACTTGCATTAAAACTGCGAGGATAACTTTTAGTGAAATATTTGAAAATGAAGAAAAGGTTACTTTAAATTGAAGTTAAGTTTCTTTTAATGACACAGAGGTGAATCGCAGTAACATGAGTTTATGGTTTTCCTTTGCATTCATAGAAACAGTTCTTCAGTTTCAAATTTTCTTTACTTTCACTGTGACACGGGTTTAACAAAAAGTGGACTATGATATACAGGGTGTTACAAAAAGGTATGACCAAACTTTCAGGAAACATTCCTCACACACAAAGAAAGAAAATATGTTATGTGGACATGTGTCCGGAAACGCTTACTTTCCATCTTAGAGCTCATTTTATTACTTCTCTTCAAATCACATTAATCATGTAATGGAAACACACAGCAACAGAACGTACCAGTGTGACTTCAAACACTTTGTTACAGGAAATGTTCAAAATGTCCTCCGTTAGCGAGGATACATGCATCCACCCTCCATCGCATGGAATCCCTGATGCGCTGATGCAGCCCTGGAGAATGGCGTATTGTATCACAGCCGTCCACAATACGAGCACGAAGAGTCTCTACATGTGGTACCGGGGTTGCGTAGACAAGAGCTTTCAAATGCCCCCATAAATGAAAGTCAAGAGGGTTGAGGTCAGCAGAGCGTGAAGGCCATGGAATTGGTCCGCCTCTACCAATCCATCGGTCACCGAATCTGTTGTTGAGAAGCGTACGAACACTTCGACTGAAATGTGCAGGAGCTCCATCGTGCATGAACCACATGTTGTGTCGTACTTGTAAAGGCACATGTTTTAGCAGCACAGGTAGAGTATCCCGTATGAAATCATGATAACGTGCTCCATTGAGCGTAGGTGGAAGAACATGGGGCCCAATCAAGACATTTCCAACAATGCCTGCCCAAACGTTCACAGAAAATCTTTGTTGATAACGTGATTGCACAATTACGTGCGGATTCTCGTCAGCCCACACATGTCCATTGGGAAAATTTACAATTTGATCACGTTGGAATGAAGCCTAATCCGTAAAGAGAACATTTGCACTGAAAAGAGGATTGACACATTGTTGGATGAACCATTCGCAGAAGTGTACCCGTGGAGGCCAATCAGCTGCTGATAGTGCCTGCACACGCTGTACATGGTACGGAAACAACTGGTTCTCCCGTAGCAATCTCCATACAGTGACGTGGTCAACGTTACCTTGTACAGCAGCAACTTCTCTGACGCTGACATTAGGGTTATCGTCAACTGCAAGAAGAATTGCGTCGTCCATTGCAGGTGTCCTCGTCGTTCTAGGTCCTCCCCAGTCGCGAGTCATAGGCTGGAATGTTCCGTGCTCCTTAAGACGCCGATCAATTGCTTCGAACGTCTTCCTGTCGGGCCACCTCCGTTCTGAAAATCTGTCTCTATACAAACGTACCGCACCACGGTTATTGCCCCGTGCTAATCCATACATCAAATGGGCATCTGCCAACTCCGCATTTGTAAACATTGCACTGACTGCAAAACCACGTTCGTGATGAACACTAACCTGTTGATGCTACGTACTGATGTGCTTGATGCTAGAACTGTAGAGCAATGAGTCGCATGTCAACACAAGCACCGAAGTCAACATTACCTTCCTTCAATTGGGCCGACTGGCGGTGAATCGAGGAAGTACAGTACATACTGACGAAACTAAAATGAGCTCTAACATGGAAATTAAGCGTTTCCGGACACATGTCCGCATAGCATCTTTTCTTTATTTGTGTGTGAGGAATGTTTCCTGAAAGTTTGGCCGTACCTTTTTGTAACACCCTGTATAATAATTAAGATTCTGAGCAGTGTCTGTCGTCGACTCTCAATACAACCTCTAGTGGTCGAAGATTAACATGTCATTCATGTATCGAGCAGTGTGAAGGCGCTCATAATGGCCAAGATCTAAACACACTGCTGTTTCTCATGATATGTACATCTTTCGGCTACCGTACACAGACTCGGAGGAAGAGAAAAGGATTTGAAATTCACTCTGGTGCTTCCAACATGAAGTCACTTAAACACTCTGGGCGGGGAAATTCCAGCCTTGCAATCCCTAAGCCAGTAACTCTGGCTGTGCCTTTGACAATTTCAAATCCCTACTGAGGTCATGAAGTTGTCCCTCCGTATTGTGATGAGATGTTGCTGATCTTAGTGATAGATAGTCCGGATATGGATCAACACGCTCTCTGGTGGTTGCTGCTGCTGCTTCGTTCCCTCTACTGTCGGACGGCATCTCTCCACGTTGTTCATCAATGGGCCAATCACCTGGTGGCTTAGGAAGTGGAGAAGCACCATTAGGACCAGGTCGCATAGCAGGTCTGGATACTGAAGAGCATGTTTCGATTCTGCATAATATCCTTTCACTTTGGTCAACCAAAAACAGCAGTCGGTGGCATAATCCTTCTGTTCGTACCACATCATTGGTACCATAAATGACACTGATGATCGAGAATACTACGACGACTTTCGCAGGTTACTTGCACATGTGCCACAGCTAAGATATGTAGCAAAAGGCCTATCATGGTCCCCAACTCTGCAACCAAATTACAGCTCGTATGCCTTCTTAACTACAGGAGTAAGGTTATGCCTTTGCCTTTTCACTCTATATTCCTCACAAATATAACAAAACATATTGGAGTTATTTACGCACTGTCTAGATATTTTGTACAGACGTTTCTGACGTAATATAGTCGTATATCACAAACCTCACACTAGCACAACATACAGCACAGTAGTAATTTCCATTACTGTGTAGTATTAATATTCTTTTTTCGAAGTTACATGAAATGTCACCAGGTGGTAGCACAAGACAGAGTTGTCACGTCTGTATATGGTAGCTAACACTAGATGGACACACACAGAGATCAAAATACACACAGATAAGAAAGTTTCCCTGTTTCGTATGAACTGAAAATTGTTTAAATTAGAGTATATTTCCGTAACAGAGAAAAAACTGATATCCAGATAACGTGGTGGAGGAAAAAGAAAATCAAATCTGAATTCAGCATACGAAAATTAGTCATAAACACCTGTTTTCATGTGTAGGGCAAAAGGTGTGTTGTGCGGTATTATCTGTGTGCAAAAAGTTATAACGTAAAACACTGACTGTTTGGGGAGACCTCACTTTTACGCAGCAATATAAAAAAAAACCTGCAAACTGGAATAAGAAAATGTATTAAACATCTATTACAGGGTGGCTAAGTCTGAAATGTGTTCCAGGGTACAACACTTTACCCTACAAACAAATCTGACTTGGCAAGAAAATCGAGAAATATTATCCAGAAATAACAGTCCTCTTTCCTTTCTCTGATTCTGTCTTCCGTTTCAAAAATACTCAGTTCATCCTGCATAGCATCATGCATCATTTTTAAATACATCCGATTCGTGCTGCCTTGCACTGTTCTCAGGAATCTTATTCCAGACACATATGTGTTGCTGCGATGTTCTGTACTTGTCATCCGTGTTATCTATGTCATCGAGTCCTTGAGCAAAACTGGCGCCGCCACCAACGTATAAAGTTTCGTTCTTGAATGATTCAACGTTGCCTAAGATAAAGTTTTTCGGACTGTTCCACATATTACCTGTTCTTATTTAGTTTGATATCCATATCATGATCAGTGTTGGTTGTTGTGTCGCAGTCAGTGAACTGGAAGTGTTCTGTAGGTGTGTTATCCAGAGATAATTTTGTTCGCACAGGTTAGCCAGCGAAGATCATTGCTTTGGATTTCTGTACAGAACTTTTCACATTATGTCTCGCTTAAATGCGTACAAAGTGTTACAGCTGTCTTTAAAGGCCATCCACAACATATTGAACAATAACTTTGTAATCCGCAAGCAGTATTGCATTTAACTACAGTTTTCATTTATTTCAGTTACTCGTCTTGTTCTGTGATTCTATGCTCGAATTACATATACTATGTAAATATTGAGAAGCGTAAAAGATAAGCTACAGCCAGGCGTATTCGTTATTTAAAGTGTATTTCTCCAGAGAATCAGTTTTTAAATAATATTTTGCAATGTTATTTTCCTGGTGAAAGGTGTTGAAGGAACACTGAAGAACTTATTTCTAGCAGTGGATATAATATCACGTAATACATTAAGCTGCTGTTCAATTTACTCTTTATTGGGCGACCGGTTTTATTCAATGACCATTTTTCAGCATTCCTTGTAGGCACATGGATACAGGAAAATTTCCTGTGATAATGGTGCCTGAAAATTATTATAGTGAAAATATGATAAATACTTACAAATTTCTGTTAACAGAAAGATTTACATACATACATAAAAACATAGTGTCAGAAATGTCAAAGAAAGGATCTCACGAAAGAGCCATAAATTTATTTACTTTCTGTTGAAGATGCAAAATCCATTTTGAATGAAGCGTTCGAACTGAAAAATATAAAATATATTGCAAATTTTCGTGATATATTGTTATAAAGGTAATACTAGTTGTGAAGGCCAACTTACTAGAATTGAATTTAAAACACGGCATTTAGAAGTTAGTGGTGATTTATGTTATCGGCTGCTTATGGTTCTCTGCCATTTTATTTTCTGCATTTTATGGATAGTTATCTGTAACTCCTTTCATCTACCTTTGCGGTGATAAATATTATTTACAATTGTATTTTTGTGTACTTACTTAATCCTTGCTCCTAATAGAAAACTGTAAGTACTTTGTGAATTTTTCTTCAATAATGTTCAAACATCCCTTCCCGTATCCGTAAGGCGTGTAAACCAAGTGCTGGAAAATGGTCTTCCACCGAAACCGGTAGCACAATAAAGAACTAATTGAACAGAATCTTAAGACGTTATAGGAAGTAATTTTTACAGTTTCTGAGAGCTGTGGAACACAAAAATTTTCTTACTATTAATGTTCCTTAAATCAAAAAATAGGAATTTCTCTGTTTTCATACTTTTTGATGCCCAATACATTACTGTTTCTATTCTGTGGAATGTTATACACGTGCAATGGATTTGAAAATTGTTTGTATTTCCATGCCGTCTTAAATCCGTCTTTCTTTATTTCTTATGTGTCGTATTGCACCTGGCCCATCTGTGGACGCCAAGCAGTCACGAACTCATCGTAACCGCTCCCAAGTCCCTCACTGAGATGTATAGAATTGTTTGATTTTATTCCGTTTATTTGTATGCACCAAAAAAAAAAATTTAACGTTTAGCTGGTCACATGTGTCGTTTCACTAAAAAAGACATTTAAAAATTTAAGAATATGATGAAGCACTTAAATATGCCAGTGATGGCTCACTTCCAAGAACAATTTGTAAGCATAATGAAGACCATCGTCAGCGTTCTTTGCTTGATTCTGCTGACTGCAAGCGTATTTCCCTATGATTTTGTAACAACAGTTGTTAAAGTAATTAAAATGTTTGAAATAACGAACAACACACTTCCTTGTTTCAAGGACATTGTTATTTACCAACTGACCAGGTTTCCGGGCGAGTAGAAAGATGTAGATCTGGAGCAGGCATTTCTGACAATTTTCTATATTCTGACAACTTTCTATAATATTATTCTTCTATAATATTATAATATATTGGAAAAAGTTAGACGCGTATGTTTATTGTGCGTGGAGTTATTTTCTCTGTAGCTGGAAACAATCTGCTAATGGACTTGAATGTAATAGAACTGAGATCTATTGATATAGCAGCTTGCAGAGAAGATCTCCTTAAGCTCTTAAAAATGTAAGAGATATAGTCATCTCTATATAGTGAAATCTTGGACCATTTAATTAATCAATAAATGTTAATAGATATAAATTTACTTTTAAGTTATCATACATCTTGTAGCGGCATTCTGCAACGTCATTTTGGCATAAAATGCTATGAGTTACTACAAGTAATTCAGCTGAAAACTACCTCTAATGATAATGCAGAAATCATCAGATTCTGTCTTGCGTATCATTATTTATTGCAGGCTGTGAACAAATACTATAGGTGCATTGATTATTGGCTAACTGAGTTTATTAAATGATGTTTTCCTTACGTAAATAATATTTTCTCTTTCGAAATGACCTTTCCCAAATGTCTAAATTTTTTTAAACTGAGTGTTAGG